>NC_049205.1:63633936-63638936 GCF_013347855.1 Anguilla anguilla
TGGGCCACAGTTGCGTATCAGCCTGGATTTCCCACATTTCAGCCGAAAGTGGCTAGTGCCATGCCGGTCCCCCTGTATCCCGTACCTCCCCACAGCCGGTGACCTGCACCTGCTGTTGATTCATTACCGCGACACGTTAAAAACGAAGCAAAGGCTGCTGGGAAGCCAAACCGCTAAACAGCGCTCCTGCGAATAAACTTCTGAATTTGCGCTGCCATATGGTCACCGTGTGGCACAAATGAGATCAATTTATTAAATAATAACCCCACCCCCCACCCCCACACACAAATGTGCTCTGCTCTGTATCTTCTACATATGAGGCAGGCAATGCAGGCAACCTGAGGTGCTGGAGAGAGATATCCCATCATGCTCTCTGAGCACACACGGTCCATCCCACAGGCAGCACAGGGAAAAGCCATTTCCAAACACGCACATGCACACACGCACGCACGCACGTACGCACACACACACACACACACACACACACGCACGCACGCTCGTACGCACACACACACACACACACACACACACACACTCCTCCAGACAGCTCTCCATTAAAACCGGAGGAGAACATGACAGGCGAAAACCTCCACAGAGAATAACGGTCAATTAATGCATGCAAGATTGAAAAAGTGACTTGAGGTCAAGTGTTCAGTCCCAGCAGCTCACTTTAGCAACCCAAACTACTGACCATGTGACTGTGAACGGCCCTGCATTACAGCTACATACCCGCTTCATAAGCATGCCACAGCAACTTCATAACCATTCATAAGCATGCCACAGCAACTTCATAACCATTCATAAGCATGCCACAGCAACTTCATAACCATTCATAAGCATGCCACAGCAACTTCATAACCATTCATAAGCATGCCACAGCAACTTCATAACCATTCATAAGCACGTTGAACATAACGTACATAAACATTCATGACGGCTTATTACAAAAACAAAAATAAGCATAAGATTGTGATTATTTTTAAAAACATATTTTTTATTGTCAGGACAGTTTAGAGAGACATGACGAAGGAGGAGCGAGAGAGAAAGGTAGAGAGGTGCCACAAACATCGCACGGCCGGATTCAAACTCGCAGCTCGTAATGAGTACGCAGTCAGCGTTCCACAGACTACACCACGAGACACCAACTCTATGGCATGGTCATTGACATAAGAACTTATAAACATCTATGCAGTGCTTGATGGTGCTATGAAGTCCTTATGAAGGACTTATACCTTTCATATGAAGAACCTATTCACAGACAGTGCCATCGCAAATTCTTTTATTTGTCAAAATGCGATTTGTTACATTTATAGGTCAGTATCTGCAAAGGAGCCAAGTAGGACAAAATAATGTCCCTCTTCATCTTGGGCATACTGACTTGCTGAGAGATGCTTTGGGTAGTGGTTACTCACTGCGACAAGCCTGCGATTTGTGGATCTTTATGAAGACACTCAAAGCAGTGCTCAGCGAACGACTTCAGAAAATCATAAACAAGCCCTCTCACAGCTGCACAGTCACTGGGAAGACTCCACAGTTCAGGGGGCAGGGCATTCATCTTCAGTATCTTCATCGCTTCCCTTAAAAAAGTTTCTTTTTCTCCCAGTTCTGAAGGGCAAATCATGTTTTGCATCTCTGCGCATGCACACACACACACACCCACCCACAGAGGCAGGTACGCAAATGTGCACACACATACGCACACACACACTCACACACATTAACTTTTGCACCTGCTGGCCATGGTGGCTTGTGGATCCTAAAAACCCAGGTGAGCCATTTTCACACCTTTTTACAGTCCAACACAACCTGGCTGGTTACCTGTGAAAGTGGCAGCTAGAGAAGAAAATCTTTCCAGCCACAATTAAAATTTTACCATTGTTCGGCTGGTGGCGGGTCTTAATTTCACGCCCTGGTGATGAGACGCGGTCACCCCCGGCGACTGGATCCCCCCCCCCCACTCCCGATGGCGGGACTACCGCTAACTCTGCCCCGAACCGCGGGACGGTGGGGCCAAGGTCAGCGATGGGAATTCTGGGCTACATTACCATAGCAACGACACGAATATAAAAAGCGCTTCACGTCCCTCCTGGAGTCACTAGCAGCTGGAGAACGGGGCGTGTGGATGTGAAGCAGCCTGGCATGCCCGGGCCCGTAATCAGCTGGCGAACGGGGCGTGTGGATGTGAAGCAGCCTGGCGTGCCCGGGCCCGTAATCAGCTGGCGAACGGGGCGTGTGGATGTGAAGCAGCCTGGCGTGCCCGGGCCCGTAATCAGCTGGCGAACGGGGCGTGTGGATGTGAAGCGGCCTGGCGTGCCCGGGCCCGTAATCAGCTGGCGAACGGGGCGTGTGGATGTGAAGCGGCCTGGCGTGCCCGGGCCCGTAATCAGCTGGCGAACGGGGCGTGTGGATGTGAAGCGGCCTGGCGTGCCCGGGCCCGTAATCAGCTGGCGAACGGGGCGTGTGGATGTGAAGCGGCCTGGCGTGCCCGGGCCCGTAATCAGCTGGCGAACGGGGCGTGTGGATGTGAAGCGGCCTGGCGTGCCCGGGCCCGTAATCAGCTGGCGAACGGGGCGTGTGGATGTGAAGCAGCCTGGCGTGCCCGGGCCCGTAATCAGCTGGCGAACGGGGCGTGTGGATGTGAAGCAGCCTGGCGTACCCGGGCCCGTAATCAGCTGGCGAACGGGGCGTGTGGATGTGAAGCAGCCTGGCGTGCCCGTGCGCTTCGCGGGCCAGGGTGTACTGTACAGGCCGTGTTTCTCCAGTCAAATGTCACCGCGCCCCGGCCAGAGCGCAGCCAAGCGGCCCCGCTGGCCGGGGACCAATCAGACGACCCCTTAATGAACATCGCCAGCTAAAAATAGCCGCCAGGAGAGCCAATCAGAGAGTGTTTACTGACAACACGGGGAAGTAAAGCAGGCAGAGGCTGGGAGAGATTAGCTGTCTGTGACAAACGCACGCGAGTAAAAAAAAAAAAGAAAGATAAAACGGCACAGCTGTTCGTAAGTGTGACCTGCGAGCTGGACTGCTGACTGCTTTCTAAAGGTCCGGTAAATTCCTTGAACACACCATCATCCCCCCCACCCCCCCCCCGCCATCCTCTGCCCCCCCATACCCCCCGCTCGTGCCAACCACCACTCCAGTGCGAAAGGGGGGTGGTGGTGGTGGTGGTGGCGGGGGACATGTGTTGATGTTGTCATTCTCAGATAGAAAAAGTCAGCGGGACAGAAAAAGTTCGCGGAGCGCGAAGGAGACAGAGTCACGTTTACGACCTCTGAAAAATTTAGGCTGGCGTCCAGGGCACGGGGGCGGGGGCGGGGGGCCCAGGGGTCTGGACAGCACGGGACGAGTTTGGGGCGAGGATGACATTTGGGTGTAACTGACCAGAGCCTTCTCCCTCCTTCCTGCTATGACCCCCTGTCCAGTTCTACCCATGCCAGGGGGGTCACGATGGGGGGGGGGGGGGGGGGGGGGGGGTGGTCATTAATAGATGCATTCAGAAAATGTGTTTTGCAGGCATATATACTTCATAAGCAACATCGGTTTGCTGGCCTCTCTGGTTTCCCGCTGAACTCTGCGCCATGTTGGGTTGTTTGTGTCACTGTGGTTTTGCACCTCTAATTCAGACTAGCATTTAGACTAACAGGTGATGGGTCTTGAACTTCTCATTAAAACTATGAGATGGCCATCATTTCAAAAACGCAGATATGAAATATGCACTTGTATGCGCATACTTCATATGTAACGCAGATTGCTTTGCTGTTCTTTGCAAAAGCGATATTAACAAGGAGGCTTTTTTTTCAATTTTGCACTGAGATAAACTTTCAGCTTGTTTTTCGTCTATCCAACGTTACTGAAGAGGTGGGATTCACCGAGACGGGAAAATAATAACGCAAAACGAAAGCAGTCATTGGCACCGAACGCACCTCCCTACAGAACTGAAATGCTCATCTACAAACTTTCAGCCAAGGAGCATTTAACCTGACCTCCCAGTAGACAGTTAAGGCAGGAAGTCTTTGTTCTGGATGAGGAGCGCGCAGCCCGATTCGTGCCAGACAGACGAACAGACGTGCGGGATGAATAAAAAAGCACCCTGGGTTTGAGCTTCAGAAACCATCCTCTCTGTCCATTATTCCCAGCTCCCAGCTCCCCAGGGAGCGCCAATAGGGACCATAAGCACTCTGGTAGAGTTTATTTAACACTTTGCTTTCAACGAAAGGATCCGCACTGGCTTGTCAGCGCCTTAGATGACAGAATTAGCATTTTTTAAAGCAGAAATGTGTCCCATCATATCTGAAATCTACGCTGACACGCGCCTGTGCTCTGATGAAGGTCTACAGACAGAAACACAATCGTTTCCTCAGTGCAGGAATAACTACCGCAGAAAAATCCTGCTCATGTTTTTTTATCTCTAGGGGGTAATAAAACAAAATAACCAAACCTCTTCGCTTTGGTACCTTACCCCATCCTTCTTCAATTCAGGATTTCAAATTCCATTCCAACAACGCACTCATATTTGCTTTTTAGTTTAGTTCACAGGCATTTAGCAGACGCTCTTATCCAGAGCGACTTACATTGTATCCAATTACACAGCTGGATATATATACTGGAGCAATGCAGGTTAAGTACCTCTAGCACATGGGTACAACGACAGTGTCCTAGCAGGGACTCAAACCTGTGACCTTTAGGTTACAAGACCAACTCCTTGGCCATTATACTACACTGCCGCCTAACAGCAGCACAATAAGCAAAGTAAAGTACATGTGTGCAGAGATAAATCAGGGATCAGGAGCTTGTGTTATTCCTGCTACACAAGCTCCCTCAGAGACAAGGCACAGATCAGTGAGACAAGGCCAGTTGTCTATGAAGCAACTTCTCCATACATATGCATCATAGGATTATGTGATTTATTGCCCTGAAGCCCCCCCCCCCCCCCCAGGACAGAATGCCCAGGGGGGGCGGGGGGGAGGGGGAGGAAATTGCTTTCATATACCAGAGTGCTA
>NC_049205.1:63643936-63696436 GCF_013347855.1 Anguilla anguilla
GCGTTTGGCGAAATACGGCAGGCAATTTGCGGTGGAATTTTTACTTTACAAAGTACGGACATGGCAGATTCGCGCGGGACTAAGATCACAGACGACCTCCGCAATTATTACAAGTTACTAGAGGTCCCCAGGTGATACTAGTCCCGTGAGAATAGGGCTTTAGTAACACGCAAACGGGGGAATGAGTCAGACCCAGAGGGGGAGAGCCAGCGGAGCCAGAGTTTGCGAACACGGAAGAACGACGCGGCTCTTCGGCGAAACTTTCCGTCACGTTGACACCCCCCCCCCCTCCTCCGGCCTGCGCCACTCACGGTGAGAGTCGACCGCTTTTTTTTGGGCGCCTCCCAAGTTCCCGCTGACTCGCCGCGCGTACCTCCGGAGACAGAGATCCGTCAAATCTCCCCCAAACAGAGGACACCTTCGGCCAGACTGAGAGCAGAGCCTCGGAGCGGCTGCTGAGCTGAGAGCGGGGGGGGAGAGTGTGTGCGGAAGATAAGAGGTAACACCCGACCCCAAAGCCTCCATCATTACGGCAGTTACTCTGTGAGCTCTCTATAGAGGCCTGTCCAGGCACGGATGCCAAGTTTAAAAAAAGCTCCCTTTGCCATAAGCTTGTACCATTTAGCGAACCTTTCCGTCCCATCACCACGATACGCTGACACTGAGGGATGAGCCTCGTCATATCACAGAACTCAGGAAATCTTACTGTATTCTGTAAAAAGAATCCAAATGCATTATGGACAGACACAGAGTTCTTGGGCAATGCAGCGTATAAGAATGTGACAGTGGGGGGGAAAGGGGAGTTGGGGATTGCTACTAAGTGTTTTGTCCTGTTAAGTCACTGTTTATTGGTGTGGATGGGCCCCATGGACTGGTATCTGTTAAGGCTCTGTTCCAGTGTGTGGATGGGCCCCACAGTGTGGTATCTGTTAAGGCTCTGTTCCAGTGTGTGGATGGGCCCCACAGTCTGGTATCTGTTAAGGCTCTGTTCCAGTGTGTGGATGGGCCCCACAGTCTGGTATCTGTTAAGGCTCTGTTCCAGTGTGTGGATGGGCCTCACAGTCTGGTATCTGTTAAGGCTCTGTTCCAGTGTGTGGATGGGCCCCATGGGCTGGTATCTGTTAAGGCTCTGTTCCAGTGTGTGGATGGGCCCCATGGGCTGGTATCTGTTAAGGTTCTGTTCCAGTGTGTGGATGGGCCCCATGGGCTGGTATCTGTTAAGGTTCTGTTCCAGTGTGTGGATGGGCCTCACAGTCTGGTATCTGTTAAGGCTCTGTTCCAGTGTGTGGATGAGCCAACCAAGAGGTGAGCATCAACCAATCAGAGCGGATCTCCCAGTAACCCTGTACACTCCCACAGAAAGAGCTAGAAAACTCAGCTGCTCCATTGCAGGGCCTCCTGCTCCAGGCCAATCAGTTCTGGCGCAGAGTCTGCTCTCACTGCGGACAGTGAATCAGAAGGCCTTCTCTGTAATAAGATGTCAGGGCTGGGTATTGCGGCACTAAAGCGAACGCGATGGCTTCCAGATAAAAGGGCGCACCCGCGTTCTCTTAAGAGATGAGGAAACGCACGGTAAATCTGTCATGTGATCTGGGCGGTGCAGAGTGCTGATATGAAGCTGATCAAGGTTGCCTGGGTTACCGGGCCTTCGCCATGAGCAAATCAAGTCCAATGTCCAATCAGAACTGCCCTAGGACAGTACAAGCAATGCGCCACAGAGCCAAAAACACCGCAGCCAAATCCAAAACAGTTTTAACTTCTGCACTTCATTAACCACATTACAACAACAGCCAACATGAGTTTGCAAAACAATACATCAGTAGGACATCACAAAAAAGTACACACTGCCCCCAGACTTCCAACAAAGATGAACAGGGATGGATGATACAGGAGGAAGTGGCTTTCACTCACCTGTTCCTCAGACGCACAGCTGCTAGCCGCCGTATGAAAGTTACACGACCTTCAGAGGACGACCTTTGACCCCTACGTGTCCGCAGAGCCCCTTTGGGACGGGGGAGAGGGCTGGCACGGACCCCCCCCCCCCGCATGCCACGTGTGACCCCGCGGGCAACTGCAGCCACCCAGGCCAGTTACTCCACACCCCAATGAAACTCGAGCAGCCCGCATGCCGAGCGCTTCCTGTGGCTGAAGCTGGGTGGTAAAGGAAAGGATTTTATAGCCCGCAGAAAAAATGGGCTCATTACCTGTTTTTGAGTTTCTTGTCCTCTTTCACTCTCTTTTTATTTTGTGTCCCCCCTGGTGTCCCGAATGTGAAAAGCCCAACTGAGCGTATATCAGTGCAGAGTGGCAAACTCTAAATCTAAATCCAAATCAAATCAGTTTTATCTGTATAGTGCTTTCTTACAGAAAACTAGACGCTTTGCAGAGGGGCAGAAAATAGCAAAAACAGAGCAAGAGCAGAGCGAACACCAGGCTTGAACCCCAAAATACGTAGCAAGCACATGAGGGGGGGGAATAAAACTCCCAGTGGGGAGAGAAGCCCTCGGACGGGGGTTCAGATAAAAGTGCAGATGAGCGCGTGGTCTCCCCAAAAGCACCTGAAGCCACCGCCGTGGCCCAGAAGTCAGGCTTCGCACAGACGCGAGTCAGAGAAAGACTCTTCACATGCACAGGCTTTAGAGCACCTTTTCCCCCCAAGAGGGGGCCGCTGGGGTGCGACAAAATGCTGCCCCTCATGACATTACCGCCACTCGACTGACCCTCTCCGATCCAGCCGACCGAAATCCTCCCGTCCCCGGGCGATACTAGAGTCGGCTGTGCCTCCCCCTGCAGGGCTGCTGGCCAGTCACCACCGGCCGTGCGATCCGGACCGCGCTGGTGGTGACCGGCCCGGCGATCCGGACCGTGCTGGTGGTGACCGGCCTGGCGGTCTGGACCGTGCTGGTGGTGACCGGCCCCGCGGGCCGGATCATATAGCCCGGGCTGTAGGGCTCCTCCAGTCCTAGAACACAGTGCCTTAACGGGGTGAGCACCCAGCAGCCTGCACCTTTCTCTCCGGGCAGCTCATTACGTGTTCAGTCAGCACGCGTTCTACGCCCGGAGCAAAAGCTCAGGAAAAGCTCTGGGGTAAATCAGACAGTGAAACTGGCGATGGAGATGCTCCCAGTGACGGGAGTGTGCGCGAGCGGGCGCCATTATGAAACGCGATGCGTATGGCGGATGATCACTCATGTGGCTCGCTGCTGTCTGGCGAAAAGTCCTCTTCACATCAGAACTGCATCAGCAGACAAGATAAGAACGGCACATTTTCATTATTTTAAAAAGGTCCAGGCTACTCGGTCCACATCAAACGCCTGAAATAACGGCGTTCTTACAGGCCAGCCAGGAGGAGGAGGAGGAGGAGGAGGAGGAATAAACCCGTCTCTCCTCTAAACTCGAGTCTGGAGACTCTGACAGACTGAATCTCAGAGACCTCGGCAGCTGTCAGCAGGAGCTCTGAAACTCAATAGTTCACAAACCCAACAAAATTCCTTCTGAAAACACTTTAAAACTGTCTTGTTGGCTGATGACTTTTTGATCTGAGCCAGCGACAGGCTCACAGCTATTTCTCCACACACACACACTGACGAAGACAAACACACACACAAACACAGACACAGATGAAGACAGATGAAGACAGAAACACGCACGCACACACACACACACACACACAGATGAAGACAAAAACATGCACGCACACACACACACACACACACTGATGAAGACAAAATCACACACACACACACACACACACACAGACACACTGATGAAGACAAAAACACACACAAAACACACACACACACACACACACACACACACACACACAGAGACACACACACTCTCCCTCGCAGAGAAAGCAATCTATTGTCTGAGCGCGCTACTGTTCCATGCACATAGCCAGCGAAGTAGTAAATAAGCCCATTTACCTGCCGCCAGGTGTTCCCTCTCCGTGCGACGAGCCCGACTTCCTCAGAATAGCGTCTCTGTCGCGGTCCATTCCGCATCCCGTCTCACATCTTACTGACGTTTTTGTGTGCCCTCCTAATACGAGCAAACAAGAAAAGAAACGATACGCTTAAGGGACATTTGTACATTTACTACTCTTGGGTAAATCTACATTCACAAGAGACTGACAGTGCAGCTCCCAGGCAACAGGGCGGGAGCAGTCCGGAGCAGACTGTGAGAGGGGAAAAGACCAAAAAAAAACCAGCTTTTATAAAAATAAAAAAAACAAACCCCAATATACATTAAAAAAATACCTGGATGACAACCCTGTCCTCTTCCATCTCAAGCACATCTCCCTCACCTCCAAAGAAGACTATTTTCTTCCTCTCTACCCACAAATGAGTCTCATATGTCAGAGCAGCTGGGAGTGACAGGACAGTGGCAGGCCCGTGAGAGCCAGAGAAAGCATCGGCCGCAGACATCGAACCACAGACCCTCGGGAAGACCCTCCTGGTTTATCAAGAGGCCCGGATCAAACCTCAGACCCTCCTGGCTTATCAGGAGGCCCGGATCGAACCTCAGACCCTCCTGGTTTATCAGGAGGCCCGGATCAAACCTCAGACCCTCCTGGTTTATCAGGAGGCCCGGATCGAACCTCAGACCCTCCTGGTTTATCAGGAGGCTCGGATCGAACCTCAGACCTTCCTGGTTTATCAGGAGGCCCGGATCGAACCACAGACCCTCCTGGTTTATCAGGAGGCCCGGATCAAACCTCAGACCCTCCTGGTTTATCAGGAGGCCCGGATCGAACCTCAGACCCTCCTGGTTTATCAGGAGTCCCGAATCGAACCTCAGACCCTGAAACTGTTCTCTCCCTCTTCACCTTCGCTAATGTGTGTGGTGAGCGTTCTGGCACAAAATGGCAGCCATGCATCACCCAGGTGGGTGCTACACAATGGTGGTGGGTGTGGTGAGTTCCCACTCATCACTGTAAAGCACTCTGAGCGTTCAGGAAAGTGCTATATAAATGCAATGATCCATTCATTCATTCATTCATTCGTTCAAACCTCCCCACCTTGGCTCGTGCGTTCAGAGCGTTCTGGCACAAAATGGCCGCCGTGCTTCACCCAGGTGGGGGCTGCACACTGGTGGGGGCTGAGCTGAGCTCCACTGTAAAAGCGCTTTGAAACCATGACATGGAAGGAGCTGGGTAAACAGTCACTCAGACTGAATATGCTGCGATGCTGTCTGGGCGTAATGGAAAATAAAATGATAGTATATTTTTTCCAGCAGTGCAGTATCAATATTTTAAAACTGCAATGATTTGTGTATTTGACCATGTGTTGTGAAGCACCACAGTATATTAAGATATGCCATCTATTTCAATATTTTTTGAAATACATTCCAGTTCTGTATGGGAATGCAATCCCACTATCATGATTACTATCATTAGAGGAACTATTGATTTTCCTACATTTACATTTAAACATTCAGCAGTAGAGGGAGAGCAAGGTGACTGTATTTCACCATGAAGATCTAATTCAGCTTGATGTTCTTCCAGGAAAATGCTAGAGTATCATTTGAAAGTGCCACGAAGCATTCAAATGAACACAGTAGCCATTTAGTGCTAACCCAGCCTCTGATGAAGCACATTTTACTCTCTCAAGATCACCCTCTCTCGGGTGCTTTTATTTTTTTTGCAACTTGTGGACTCTCGCAAGAGCAAGAGTCTGAGCTGAATTCCCACGATACAGTGCGCGAGAGCTAATGGAATCAGGGAAAAACACGTTTAGCTTCGAGAGCGCACTGCGGAAAAGCGTAGCGGTTAAAATGCAGGGAAGGGGGGGGGGGCTGGGAGGCAGAAACGGCAGGCAGGCACTGAAACGCATTCGCAGCAGCAGAGGGGCGTCCGGCCCGGAGATCCCGTCCAGGGGTAAGTGGAGGTGGCAGCGGTGCTTGGGCAGCAGTTCGTGGTGCAAATCCTGGGGTCCCTGCGGAAAACAGGGAGCCCTGAAATACGCAGACGGGCAGAAGGGCCAGGACTCCGAGGGCGGGCATTACTGAGGGGGGGGGGGGGGGGGGGGGGGGGGGGGGGGGGGGGCGGGGGGGGGGGGGCAAGGGGGGGTGAAGCCTGACACTGCTGCTCAGCTCAGCGCTGACAGGGAAAGGTCAGAGCTGATGAGTGACAGGTGTCAGAGAGGGAATCAGCCGCTGCATCTCCTCACTGCAAGGCCCATACACACAGAGAGACCCTGGGCCCACAGGGGGGGTCCTGAGTGGGGGGGGGGGGTGTTCTGAGCGAGGTACACCCATACACAGGGAGACCCTGGGCCCATATGGGGGGGTCCTGAGTGAGGGGGGGGCCCTGAGAGATTGGGGGGGGGGGGTGTCCTGAGCGAGGTGAGCCCATACACAGAGAGACCCTGGGCCCATATGGGGGGGTCCTGAGTGATTGAGGGTGGTGTTCTGAGCGAGGTGGGGTGGGGGGGGGGGAGGCATCACTCAGTGAGGTTAGGTGACCCTTACGTGACCCTTTGTTACTGACTCCTGGTAATGGCCCTCCCTTCGGAGACCTCTGGGATGACTGGCAGCTCTCTCTCAGAGCCGGAATGGCGCCATCTTCCAAGGAGATGCTCCTACAAGCGGAGCCGGCCCTCGGCTCCGGTTTCCACATCAGGGGTCTCCCCGGCTCGCTGGGACAGAGCTCCAGGAACACCCCGGAGGGCCGTCCCCGCACAACCACTGAGAGGGCTGAGAATAATCCCAAACCCAACATCCAGAGAGGGTCCTGCCCAAGCAACCGAGCCAAGGGGGCTGCCTCGAAAACTTATGTAAGTACGTGAGGAGTAAAGGTGTGACCGTCATTCATAGGAAAATACACATCTGCCTAATTGCCGTATTAATAAGAGCATGATGCTTGGGCCGGCCAGGCGTTCATCAGAGAAGAGCCAGACGATCGCACATTAACCTGCACACCTCCACCGCCGATAATTAGCCTTTTATTTGTTTCCTGCAACCGTAAAAAGACTGAAAGCGAGTCATATCGCTGTTCAGCTGACAAGCGGCACGGAGTGAAAATGTCACTGCGGCTAATTGGCTGTGGAGAGAGACCCAGCAGGTGTTAATGGTGTTATGGTGATTAGCGCGGGAGAGGATGCACGTCCGATCTCCGGAGTATCCATTCGGTCTTCCCTCCAAATCCAAAAAAGAAAAAAAAGTGAAGATAAAGAACTCCGGCGCTATCGATTGTGAGGAGACAGAGCGGTGAGCGTAAAATGGCCGCCCGCAAGCCGGCTCACGGCTGCCCCTCCAAGCGCTCCGCTTTCCCAGCACTTCAGTCTCGTTAGCTTTAGCTGCGCCCGATTGGCTGCGATGTGGCTTCCCCGTCCTGTTTGGAAATGCTGTGGTTTCTGAAAGCAGGTTATTGTCCCTGAAAGATGATCTACGCTTTGAGTTTCACCTGCTCCTTCATTCGTCCAGACCTCCACAAACCAAACTAAAACAGCACCGTCCTGGGAACAAATAACCCTTATGGTCTGTATCTGTACACCCAGCCACCGGTGATAACCTGGTCCCCCATTCATCCAGACCTCCACAAACCAAACTTAAACAGCACCGTCCTGGGAACAAGTAACCCTTACGGTCTGTATCTGTACACCCAGCCACCGGTGATAACCTGGTCCCCCAGTCATCCACAAACCAAACTAAAACAGCACCGTCCTGCAGACAAATAGCCCTTATGGTCTGTATCTGTAAACGCTTGCGGTCTGATAACCTGCCTCCTGACCTTGACCTCGGTTTGTAATCCTCCCTCTTCTCCACAAAACCTCTGTTCTGATCACTGATACGCAGTCTTCTCAGTCTGGCCCACTGCATGCTAAATGGCTTCAGCTCCTGTAATGTGTGGTATGAGCCTTATTTAAAGTTTTAATAAGCTTTGATGGACATTCTGGTAAACAGAGTGAGCTGCATATTCTTAGACAAGTACTGCATAAGCAAGGACAATTTGTATACTGCATGTGTCCATGATTTCTGATTTAATGTGCTGTGAATGTGTCACACTATTAGTCATGAAGACAACCGAGAAATGGACATTTTACATTGGTGTTTCACTGACAAATACTTACAGTGTCACTGGGAATCCACGGAAGCAGTGAAGCGTAATGCTGTTCTGGGACATTTATCTTAAATCTCTCATGGATGAAAGAACACCTTTCATTTTTCCCTGAGTGGAAATTAAAAGCCTGCTTTGAGGCTTTGTTACGAACCAGCCCCCCCCCCCCCCCCCCGCAAGAACCATTACAGTTCCCAGCAGTCTGAGTTACAGGCTAATTACACTGATGTACATTGTGTTGAACACTCCAAAGTGTTCAGGTTAAGTGGGAAAGAGAGAAGAAAAAAAAAAGAATTTTTCTGAGATCAACAAAGCAGAGGACAGGATTGAGCTGGGCTCATCCGTCCCTCAAAAGCCAAGCAATCACTGCAGCCAGCGGTCAGGAGACGGGGCTTACCGCTGGCGGGGATCTGCAGGCACACTGAACACAGCCTTTCCCAGCAGCTTATGTGGATCTGAGCTGACGGGAGGTCAGACCTGTGGAAATAACCATCCTGAACTACGCTGCTTATGAACTCCTCTCTTATGATATCACACCGTGGAAAAAAAACCAGGATGTAGCCCATGACTCCACTGTTCTTTTACTGTAGTATCTATGCTATTATATATATATAGTATATATCTTCTTTGATTGCTTTTTAGTCATCTCCCCTTTCAATATCCATAAGGAAATTTTTTAAATTCTGTCAGTCAGATAAAGACTGCGTTTGTCTGCGTTCTCTCTGAAAAACCACTTGCTTTTTGGTTTTCATGAACTCAGAATCATGAAAAAATTGCCTAAAAAAAAATTAATTGTAATAAAAATTGTGGAATAATAGAACAACTACAAGTAATTGAATAAATAATTGTGTTAGAAATATAGGCTTATAACTTGTTAAACAAACCTTTTCCTCTGAGCAATTGTACATGTATAAAATAATATAATTTTCCCATTTTTGGGGTGCAAAATGCAGCTTGTTGTCAGTATTGTCTGTTTTACACAACATTCTTATCTCTCCTGCCCACGGGTGAGAATCATTTTGGAGGGGACTGCATACGTGTCTATCGTATTACACAAGAAACATACCTGGAAACAAAATGCTCATATAAATAATGAGATATGAATGCTAGGCATAGTATCAACACTCAGTGCACATTACTGTCATCTGTCACTCGAAGGGGGAATTTGTCAGAGTGCTAGAGAGGATACTGACGGACAAAGGCGAGTCACACCTTTGGCTACAAGCGTGTGAGATCTAATTTATGAGAGTGGCACTAATGAGCAGGAATAAGGAGGAATAAGGAGTGCAAATGGCCGATTGCAAGCTGCAGAGGGAGGCAGAGATGCTGCTCCACCCTTTGAAGTGCAGGTCAGACATGAGGAGGAGCGTAATGACCTGTCATTAGGCGAAAAACAAGGAGAGACGGAAACGGTGTCTAATGCAGGGGAAATAAAAGGACCCAGAATGCCTCTCTCCCACGCTCCGCGCAGATGAAAGGGGCAAATGCTGGAGTGATCTGTGTATTCCCACAGCACCTCTCAAAGGTGCGACCGACACAAGGGCCTATCTTTAGCTTCGATAATGAGGGGGGTGGGGGGTTAGGGGGTGGGGGAGGGCAGGTTGAAATGCACAAACCCTGAGAAGTGCAATCTTGTACAGGGGTCCTGGGGCATGCCCCCCTGGAATAAATTTTAGTAAAAAAAGTATAGCTGTGAAACGATCATTTCTTGCAAATTCTAAGGGGAAATACTTTAAGCTACTGATCAGTGTATCCCAATCGCAACATGAAATCACCATCTTTATTCTATGAAATTATAATTATCATCATCATGCTATCTTATTGGGGGGTTATTTGGCCCATTTTGTAATATTGGTTGTGGGGGGGGGGTAGTAACCCACTATTCCCCCCATAAATGACACCCTCATACCCAATCATTCCACTGGATTAGGCCATCTCTCAACACTAGTCTCAGATGAGTGGCATCATCACTGCAGTGCACATCTGGTTCAAATACTTCATCTGTTTAGACACCTGCAGATAATCAGCTCTAAAGAAACATCTACTTTCACCACTACACACAACACAATGATTCATTTAAGTGCATGTCTTCTTCAGCAACACGTTGAGTAGGACATTGGGTCAGGTGCTTGCAGTGTTGCCAGCATCTTAAGAGTTAAAGAATTTCAACAGCATGTTTGGCAGCAGATGTGCTGTACAGAAGATGGCTCGAGCAAAATCTTCTGAAATACGTAAAATATTTGGAAAAATATTTTCCAAATATTTTTTAAGAATACATATGAATTATCTTTCCCACTCTTTTTGTCTCCCCGTTTCTCTCTGGTATTTACATGTTAACTCTGAACACGAAAAAAAAAACAATATTGAAAGAAATTTTTTTAAATTACCAAATATTTCATCCCAAAAGGTATTATTTGCCTGCAATACAGAAAATAACAAAAATAGTCATTTCAGATTTTTAAAAAACATTTAAAAAAAAAAAAAAAAAAATAGTTTTCTTATTTATTCACCTGACACGTCTGATATATACTAGAGAAAAGTATATATTGGCTGAAGAAAAGAAACACACATTTTCAACAATAGAGGAAATCCATTATTGTTCTTCCAGACGTGAAAATCAATTCTGGAATGATTGCGAGGGGAGGATCCCATAATTCATGCACCTTCGGCTGGCGAAACAGACAGGAAAAAAAAAAAAAATCACTACACTTTCTTCTTTTTTTTTCTGACCCTGTTTGCAGACCTGCAGGTATTCAAACGTTCTCCTACCCAAAAAAACGGGACGGCACAAACAAAAACGACAACAAGCACAGGACGCTCTCAGAGATTTCCAGCCTTTTTCATTTGCATTTTAGGTGCTGAAATAATGATGCCGGCTTATTGAATATTTCATTGTGCCGCTGTGGTTAAGCGAAGCGTCCAGTGCTTCTTGTGCTGTGACTGAGAGTAAGGGCTGGAAACAGACCACACCATTTCGCCATCATTTCACATCATGCATTATCTGGTATCTTTTTATGTCATTTTGGTTTTTCCAACATGTTGAAAGTTCTTGTCCAGCTCTATGCACTTTCATAGAATTTCCCATCTCAGCAACTAATGAAGTTGGTTCAGAGCCCTAAATGATAAAACCATCATAATTAATAGGTGGGAAACAGGAGCAGTTTATTTATGCAGTTTTGATTTTATTTTTTTTACAGCTAAAATGTTTATGCACAGTATAGATGTGGTAATAACCTGTAGGTGAGACTGCGGGGAGATGACTTCCTTGTTGTGGTCAGAGCGACGCAGAGACCCCGCCTTTCGAGAGAGACCGGGAGACAGCCACGCTCTGAGCTCCTCTGTTACGTGACCCACAGATACAGTTTCAGAGGCCCAGGCCTCTTCCTGTAGGGCCCATAAATTCAGCCAGCTAAAATAAGAGAGCGTCTGACGCGCCCGGGGACGCCTCGACCTCTCCCCCCCCCCCCCCCCGGCACCACACAAATCACGCCCTAATCACCTTCCTTCAGGAAGCAGACGTGTGGAAGACCTGGCCTTCCTCAGCCCAAACACACCTGCGACCACGAGGATGTAAAGGGTTATTAAAATGCGCATGAAACACCTCGTGCAGTCAGCTGTGATCGTTAAACCAACCAAGACAAAGGCTACGTTTACACCGCAGGTCTCGATGCCCAGTTCCGATTTTTTTGTTTTTTGTTGCCTATTTCCGATTGTTTTGACCACCTGTTTACATCCACGTTCGTAAGTGGCCCATATCCGATACCTTACACTCAAAACAACCCGCATGCACACACAAGGGTTTGGTTACCGATAGCAACGTAAACAACCACACCGCCATGGCTATATCGCCATCCACAATGGACACAAAACGAGAGAGAAATAATAATTCAAGCCACTGCTTTTCAAATCGTCTTAGGACCGCAACGAACAGACCCCCCATATTTTGGCCTATACCAGCTCTGTCTTCACCCCACATACTTAAAAGGCGTGTAACTAGATGACGGTCGCTTATGGTTGGCAGATATCCGATTCCTATCAGATTTATTTCCACATATGAATGTGGCCCAAAACGGATCTGAAAATATCCGATCCCATGTGCTTTTTTCCTGTTTGCACGTTCATAACACATTTCCGATCCGTGCCACACGTGAGCATCAAAACTGGGTCAGTTTTACCAGGCGGTGTAGACGTAGCCAAAGATGTATACTTCCTTCTTTGAAATTCATAAACAGGAAAATAATAACATTAGCTATATCGGATATGGCGGTCCAGCATTTTGGCATTCTGCCAGACTGGTATGAGTGCAGCTCTTGCTGTATATTTGAAAGCGACGTGATTCCAACAAAGTCTGCAACTATTTTGGTTACGACTAGTTATGTCGGTAGCTTTATAACAATAAAGCTACCGACATAACTAGTCGTAACCAAAATCACATCAAATCCTCCTGTAGTCAGCAATATAGGAGACGTGTTGCCATTGGAATTGAAAAAATAGCCTATATAATTAAAAATCTCAGCTGAATAAAATAAATAGCTGAATAACATAGTTCATATATAATAATAATTCAATTTGGCTCTTCCCACAAGGGTGCAACGGTTCACAAACTCGCAGTTTGGCTCGGTTCAGTTTTGGTGTCACAATTTCTGTTCGGTTCGGCTATGTGCATTTTTAGTAAAGCATTAAAAAAAAGCATCATAGCCAACGGCAAAAATATTTTCAATTCCTTGAATAAAAAAATTTCACAAAAAATGTGTCAAATAATTTTCAAAAGCTTGATAACAAACTGGTTTTCACAGGTTTGCCTCTTTGTTATTTTCAAAGAGAAAATAATACCTGCATATTAAGCTAAGGACATCAGCACGAAGTTCAGCATAAACACAACCAGCACTAGACTACGTCAACTACACAAGAAAGGGAACATTCATCATTTGAATCTCAGATTAAAGACTTATAGTCAATTCAGTGTCAGCATGGCCATGGGTGGCAAGCCCAACAGTTTGGGTTTTTTTATTTTATTTTCACATGAACTGCTGCATCCTTGCTTTACACACAACATTACCATTTAAATAAATGATCGTTTTGACTGCACAAGGTCTGCACGGGTCAGGACATGCCAGTTTGTGTTTCCTGTGAAGCTCGGTGACCCATGTAAACTGACCCTGCCAGTGTTTGCCCCCCCCCCCCCGCACATGCATCAGAGATTTATGAGCGGCGGCAGTTTTATTCACCGCCCCCCTGACACACAGAGCCCTCCCCGCATCCTGCACACGTCAGGTCGCATTACACATTTTATTTTCAGATTACTTCAAGGTCACCACCTCTTCCGAAGGTCGCTCGTGAATCACTGGAAAGACTGACTTGAGGTCTGTTCTTTTATTCTGTTTATCTTTATTTTTATTTTTTTTTACTTTTTGGTAAACTCAAGACAAGCAAACATTTATTATTGGTGGGAGCCAGTGGATGGGAAGGAACACCGTTTGAAACATTGAAAATGTAGGTTTTTTTCCTGCTGTTCATTTCTGACTTAAAAAAGACCTTTTCCCGGGGAAGGAGCCGTGTTCTACAGTATTACACAATAAACGGAGAACCGTACGATCAGAAGGGAACATCTCCTAACCAAACAGGGGTCTGGAGAGCCACAGGCTATGCAGTTTCATGTTTATCCGAAATGTTAACTTGGTTGAAATGAAATAAGCATATTGTTCCATTGTCTACAAAGCAACCTAGTATTCCACCATTTCTAATGCTGCCATTTTCATACAGTATTTGCTGTACAGACTGTGCTGCTCACAGTATTTGCTGTACAGACTGCGCTGCTCACACAGTATTTGCTGTACAGACTGTGCTGCTCACACAGTATCTGCTGTGCAGACTGTGCTGCTCACAGTATTTGCTGTACAGACTGTGCTGCTCACACAGTATTTGTCCTTACTGAGATGCTCAGTAGAAAGTTATCTTTTCCCTGCACACATATGTGAAGGGCACCAGGACTCTGCTCTGAAGTTGTACTGTAAATAGCTCAGTCTGAAGTTACTATTTAATAAAGATATCTAATTGGAGCTTGAAATTAAAATTACATTATCTGAGGGAACAAAAGTTCCCCCCCACCTCCGGGGAAAAGTGTTTAATTTTACATACCAATCACACACCAACGCGGACGCCCAACCAAACTGTTCCTCTGGTTTTGACTTTCTAAGCCTCTTAAAACCGCACTGCGATAGCCTCGTCTGAAAGTGCCAAGCCATCTGCAAAAATGTGATATTTTCCTATCAGTTTCAGGCAGTATTCTGACGAATACAGTATCAGTTTAAGCCATGGGACCTTCTCTTTGCGAATGCATAGTAGCCTAACCCAGTGACAGAATCTGTAATAAGATATTGACCTTGCAGCTCCATACTTTCCTCTTGTTATGAAGTATATAGCACCACTGCCTGATAAATTTATATAGATGAGCACATCCCTTCACATAATGCAACATAACTTGCATGTTCTCTCCGAGGACGTCCATTGTTCAGGGGTGTATGGTCAGGGTAGGCATGGGCAGCCCAGCTTGTGAAAATATTACAAGGCCTTATAATTCCCTCCTTTTCTTTTATCACCCGGGCTTTCTTTTATGAGGCCATGCTGCCACTGCAGCACCTTGATGCAGTGTCACCAGGCTACGCACAAATTATCCAAACAATCGTTTTTTCTTTCCACATAATCCACAACAATTATACTACTTTCAACTATTTCACTGCTTTCCACAAAATTCACAACTGTTTATGCTGCATGTTTTATTTATTCTCCAGTTTGGAATGCCTTATTAGAACTGCAAATTTGCTCCCTCCGAGCACCTTGTGACCAATCAGGTACTGCCCTGCATGACTCCGCCCTGAAGCAGTTATGACCAATCAGGTACTGCCCTGCATGGCTCCACCCCAGGGCAGTACCAGGGCCTTTGCCCTCTTGTTCCAAACACATGTGGTCTACAGAGAGCAATGAATAGAGTACTTTAAACAGCCTAGGTGGTGACAAATGCCCGGCATAATGTCACATATGAATAATAATATTAATATGAATATCAATAAAAAACAATAATCATAATAACAATAATATGAATAATAATATTTATATCAATAATAACAATCCTCCCTTAATCACATGGAGTAATGTATCCCAGCAGCCCACAGCATCCCTGCGTGTAGTTTAATCACACCATGACCTTGCACATGGGGCACAAACTTACGGGACCCTGGAACCCTGGCTAACGAGCAATTAGACTGATTATCCCCACCAGCATCGCTACATAACTCTCTGAACTTTATCCCCACCAGCATCGCTACACAACTCTCTGAACTTCCACCGCCAACAAGACTCTTTTCGTACATATACGAAGAGTCATTACCACAGATTTTTAAAAAAATCTCTGAGTTCTCTCACCTTTAATTATGGCCTCACAATAACGGACACTTAATTTGCATGTGCATCATTAACGGCCACGTCGACAGACACACAGAGGATCATCGCACGGTCTGCGAAACGCAACATGAACACACGGGCGCTTTGTTTAAATGTGTGGAGCCTGCAGCACCATACAGCACTCTATGCATCTTCAGCCTGGCACACAAAGGGAATGAGGCACAAAGAGCTCTTCACTGCAGTTTCAATTCTCACTGCTCTTGCGTCACACTAGTGACTGATGCTGGATGAGGAAAGGAAAAAATGTGAATTTCCAGAGGACTGGAGTTAAATCTGGAGTCATTGCAGACCTCCAGACTGGAGTTAAACCTGCAGCCCCTCAGGACTAGAGTTTGAGGTCTCTGCTGTACAGGCGTGTTCTCCATTGGTGTTGAGATGAATGGGAAGAAAAATCATGTGGATTGAGGAGAAAAGAACCAATAAGACCGACTGTATTGAATCAGGAAGTATGAAAAATGAATACACACTGCACATACACAGCCTCTGATTCAGTCTAGAGATCAGAAACTAACATAAATGAAACACACTTTTTGTAACAACATTAACAACATTACAATCAAAAAAACAATTATACAAACAGAAATAAAAGCCGACCCAGGACAACTTTGTGAACAGCACAGATCTGGCGGACGTGGGATGCGTACGCGGCGCGTTCGTGGCACGCCGGTTAATTGAGGTCTGAGGGAAATGCGGAGCGCAGGGAGGAGGAATGAAAACGTAATGAGTTTGGCATTCTTGACACAGTTTGCTAATTTGCTGTCACAGCAGTAATGAAGATTGCGCGAGAGAGAGAGAGAGAGAAAGAGAGAGAGAGAGTGTGTGAGAGAGAGAGAGAGAGAGAAAGAGAGAGAGAGAGTGTGTGAGAGAGAGAGAGAGGGAGAGAGAAAGAGAGAGAGAGAGTGTGTGTGAGAGAGAGAGAGAGAGAGAGGGAGAGAGGGAGAGACAGAGAGAGAGAGAGTGTGTGTGAGAGAGAGAGAGAGAGAGAGGGAGAGAGAAAGAGAGAGAGCCGCATTTTCCGACGTGGGGAAACTGCACAAGCCAAACACAGAGACCGTTTCGACAAGAAGCAGTACACGCAAATCAGTGTGTGTGTGTGTGTGTGTGTGTGTGAGTGTGGAGTCAGTCATCTGCTGTACCAAAGTACGTAAGGAACACCAGGCCAAATGAAACAGACAGGACAGCGGTGGTCTGTGCACTTCCCCTCACCACCCCGCCCCCCCCCCCCCCCACTCCCCCCACAAGCCTGCACCATCTTCAGCCCTTTGCATTCAGTGTAGCTTTGAGGTGGTCTTCTCTCTGGGGAGCGTTCATGCGTCTCCCCCTGTGTGGTTTGATGGAGTAGCAGTGGCCTCAGGCCGCACGCTTCTTAGGAAACAGTACCCAGCAAAAAAAAAAAGATTCAACAATTAAAGCAAATAAATAAATAAAAATCAGGTAATATATACACACACACACACACACACACATACACACACACACACACAGCCTGCGGTGGTGCAGCATCACTACATCAGCCAACTCCAAAGCTGCTTAAGTGCATGTTTTTGCTTTAAACTCTCTAAACTGAGAATGCCCTTACAGCAGCTATCCGCAAGCTGACAGGACTTCAGAAACTTCTGCAAATATCGAAAACATCCCTCATCGCTCACAGAAGCTGTCCGGGGCTAATCTGAGTTACTAACTTACACTAAAGACTGAAATAATGCCCAAAACTGCAGACGGTAAAGGATCCCTTTCAGTCTGCCTGCTCGCCCTGTTCAAGAGAACCCGTTTCCCCAAACCATCTCCCAGTGAGCTGAACTCTCTGGTTTTCTACCATGCAGGGACTTTTGCTGTGAGAAGTTCATCAAACAACGTACTTGAAGAGCACAAAAGCTCTTGGACTTGTTTTCAGGTGACAGGTTGCACAGGTACAGTTCTCCCACTGGAACATCAGGCAGAATGCCCCCCCGCCCCCACACACACACATACACAGAGCAGGACATTTTTATTAGCAGCCTGTTATCTCTGAACCCCCCCCCCCCCCCCGCATTCCCGCCACGCTCAGATAACCCCTCTGTCATCCCGTCCGCATCAACAACATCAAGAGCTAATTTTTGTTTATGGGAAAGAAGCTCCTCAAACAAATTACCTGATATTTTGCATGCACGTTTTATTTATTTATTTTTCCCCTCCCGCCCCCCATTAAATGTGTTTCTGACTGATAACGGCGATTTATCAAACGCCAAATCAAAGTTTGGCGAAAAAGAGGAAATGTTTTATAATCCTGCAGTCAGAAGAGGCGGGGGGTGGGGTGTGGAGCTGGTGGCTGGGGACATGATTTGATGACAGTGCTGTCAGCATCTTATCTCGAAGTCTTCCAATCCGGCGCACGGGAGCGTTTATACAGCAAACACGGATAATCCTGTGGAGGACTCAGCCTAGTTTTTCTTTCCAAAAAAGCGCGTTTTCTTCTCTGTACAGCGTGACCGGGTTTGTAGTAAAGGTAGACTGAACTTCAGGCCGGCCCCAACGTCTCCCCCACCTCACCGAGCGTCTAGTTCACCTCCGCTCCCTCACATCCCTCCTTCACAAACCCTTAAAGGACAGAACATTCCCTGATCAAACACCCATCCCCGCACCCCAGATTTCCCAGATTTCTCTGTGAGGTTCAGTCAGGATTTAAATGCGATTCACACGAGGAGCCATTTACAAGAAAAGCTCGCTGTAATGATTTTATGTATCTGAGCCTAGGCGCTCGCACATCTTTCTGTTAGGACGCCTTTTACACGGATAAGAGTACATCTTCCGCAGCGTGGAACTCTGTTAGAGAACACTGCACACTGATAAGTGCACTATTTTACCAGTGTGGGTGGAGTTTGTTCTAAAAATCTTTTTCTTTAAAAAAAACAAAAAAAAAAAAAAACGTTCTGTTATTCAAAATGTGTATCCATACATCTGAAATGGTCTAGGACACTTCAATGAACAAGTTCAATCAATCAATCAATCAATCAACCAACCATGTGCTCACTTCTAAAGCATGTCACGAGCACAGGGGTGCTGCCACACCTCCAGCATTAGCTCTGGAGCAGGCAGAGCAAGCAGCCATGTTGGCTGGGGCGCAAGTTAATACCCCCATATTTCAGCCTTCCAGGTGACCTGGGAACTTCATAAAACTATACAGCTTCTTCACAATCATGGCAGCCTATAACATCTCAAGATTCTGAATTCCGTGGTCTCCTAGCAACGGGAGCACCCACAGGTACAGACTCAGTGAAGTCAGGAAGAACAACAAAAAGTGTACACAATTCTGGGCAGCGAATCTTTAAATGCTCAGCTGTACAATCAAAGAGGCGGTTGATGTATATTTTTAAAAGCTAGTGATAAAATAGCCAGCAGTAAAAAATCTTCAGGATTAATTAAACTCCAACAGAGTTTATGCGAGACAAGTCAAGATAAAGTTGTCGTCTCTCAAGAGTAGAATGCACTTCATCAGGCTACTCTCTCAGAGTTGATTTAACCCCGAGCATTTTACCGTGTGATTGTCTCTAAACCGTGTTATTTAAAGGGCCCTGTTGATCTCGTGTGATTATTCATGAGCTGGGGGTCACTGATGGCCGAGATCACAGAGGTACAAAAGGGACAGTCCAGATGAGGGCTTGGCCGGCCCTCTCTCCAGGTGTCCGTGTGAATGGAACATTGTGCTCTCTCTCTTCACACCTGTGTGCCTTTCTACCACAGCACCTGGCGGTCCCACACACCCCAGCGTTATAAGGGAAGCCTGCCCCAAAATCATTCATCTTACCCTCTGAATAACCGGCACCATTCAAACCCAATCTCGCCTCCACGTTTGCACAAAGCCATCCGAAGTGCTGACGTCACTGGGCTTTGACTCCTGCTCTCAGTGCAGTGAATGGAGCCGTCCATTGAATTGCAGAATAACTGTGCAATGGTGGGAACTCTACAGCCTTCTCCCTATTCAAAGGACCAGTCACGATATAGCAGACGCAGTGAAAAGTTTTCAGGCTCATTTTTACTTAAATCTGAAATCCGGTCTCCAAGTGAGTCACCTGAATCCAGTTCCATTTCCATTTTGTTTAGTGCCTTTTTACAGGGGCAACAGTCACAAAGCTGTCACGCTTTGCAGAAAAAACAGGAAATGAGGGAAAAACTGGGAGAGGACTGGAGCCTCAACCCCCCAAAACAAAACAGCAAATAAGGTGAAAACGAAATTCCTCAGCGGGCAAAGAAACACTCAGACAGTTGGGAAGAAATCTTGGGATGAACTTTAGACTGTAGAGGAGGAGACTATCCTCTGCTGGCTGACCTGGCGTCAGTAGCACAAGGCTGCACTTTTTTTTACGCTACACATGAATCCAGCCCCTAAAATGGAAAAAAAAAGGGGGTGTTACACCTGGGTGACATCATCGCCTGGGGGTGGAGCTCTGTACATTCACTGTGGGCCAAAATAAGAAATTTGACACGCTAGATACGAGATGGTTTAGGTGACCGTGATCTTGCTTTCCAGCACCAGAGTTAAGGCAAGTAAGGCTAGCACCTTAATTTAGACTAATAAAACAAGGCTAACTGAGCAAGTGATGTTAGTATCATTACCTTCATGTGCTTTTAGCACGTCTTAAGGTCACCTGTGAGGTTTGAGTGATGTCACCATTAATGTAGACATTATAATGCATAAACTCAATTACTGAGGCATTAAACTAATCCAAAAATACTCAGATACCTTCACATGCGCAAGTTCCATGCGCAAACCTATACAGTCACCTGGACAAAACCCAATGAATATGTTGTGTGTGTTTGTGTGTGTGTACGCGTGAACATAATCCTCTTACCGAGTCTCTAAGAATTCATTTAAAACACTTGAAGTCCATGAATAATGGATTCCTAATTCATTACAAAACGAGCGTGGCAGTTATTTAAACAAAACGTGTTTACGAGGAACAGATGATGACCCAGTGGATGTTTACAAACCAATATTATTAACACAAATATTGATCTAGCGCTGATGCATCTAAAATTAATTCGGAGGGCTCTGTCAGGACGCCGTATGAATATTTGATCAGTGGATAATATTAAATTCCGTCAGGTGGAGACCGATGCAGGTAAAAGTAAGCTAAGGAAGACTAAAGGCCAGTTCAGACCAAATATTTACGTCCCTGTTTACGGCTGCAACATGCATCCAGGTCGTTATGGTGAAAATCGAGGCGGGTAGCAATAGCGAGATTCTGGCTGTAGCGAGCAGCATTACTAATAAAAGCGAGGCTTTGTTTGAGACTAAAGATCCATGTTTTAGAGCCGGCCCGCCTGGCACACGGAGCTGTACGCCCAGCTGCGCAAACAATTCTGTACCGTAGCACTACATCGTCATCACTGTGTGTGACGTGTAAGCATTTTACTAGCATTTATTTATTAGAATTTTATTAGCGACCAAAAACACCGATTGGGCCTTTAAGCCTTCTGATCATGAGGCCCGTTCCTTTGCCCCCCCCCCGCCCCCCCCCTCAGGAGTACCAGGGTTTGTGGAGAACAGGGAGGCCCCTCAGGTGCCGGGACACTTTAAATATCTGATTTATGGGCGCTGTAGCCAAATTACGACTGTGCAAGGAGCTACAGGTGCCTTGGCGAGGGACACCATGTACTGCGTTACTTATTTATTTATTTATTACTTTATTACTTTATAAATATGCGGCCATAAATCAGGCGCTGCTTTGATTTTTATTGTATTTTCCCGATGCGTCTGACTGCTAACCGGGTTGATAAATCGACATAATTAATTCCCGTTTGTATAAGAAAAAAAAAGCGTCTTGTTGCCATGGTGACGTGGACCCCCCCTCGTGTGACAGCAATGTGTAGAGACAGGTGTTTTGCGGTGTGTGTGTGCGCATGTGTGCATGCCATGGGGGCTCATCCACACACTGGAACAGAGCCTTAGCAGATACCAGACCATGGGGCCCCATCCACACACTGGAACAGAGCATTAACAGATACCAGACCATGGGGCCCATCCACACACTGGAACAGAGCCTTAGCAGATACCAGACCATGGGGCCCATCCACACACTGGAACAGAGCCTTAGCAGATACCAGACCATGGGGCCCATCCACACACTGGAACAGAGCCTTAGCAGATACCAGACCATGGGGCCCATCCACACACTGGAACAGAGCCTTAGCAGATACCAGACCATGGGGCCCATCCACACACTGGAACAGAGCCTTAAACCCGAAGTAAAATTTTAATATTTGTGGTCAGCGTTAGAATAAGTGGAAAATGCCCTTGGCTTTGCCTTGGGCTGAATCCACCCACCCCAGTCTCCATGATCATCAGGAGAATGCTAAAGCTTAAACAATTCCTTACGTACAACCCTGAAAGACTGACAGCGAACCACGGTAGACTTGCTTGGAACCCCACTGGGACCAGACAATGCAGGAGAAGCAAGTCAACCAATTATTTCTCCACAAGCTAGAAGGCCAAAGCGATGGCAATCGTGTGGTGTCAAACACACGGGTGGTCATTTTGTTCTTTTTTTGGTCGCTTAAAATTGGCTCAAGGCACCAAGCCTCACCAAAAGCAGGGTTTTATAGGGCTGTTAATTCTGTGCGCGATTGTTAAACTGCCTTGAGGTAGCCATCAATCACACCCCCAGACTTTTTTTCTCCAGAAGTGTCTTTTTGCTGTAATTAGCCACTAAAATATTCATACAATATTTGAGCTCTGATCAAAGGGCACTTTTTATATAGCGACCTTTTCAAAGGTTTTGGCATTCTCATAGCTCACACGATTGGCCCGCAAAATAGAGTCAGCCTCTTTCTGCGGAGTGAATTAATATAAAACGATAAACGTTCCCCTATAGCCAAAGGAAAATGGAAACGGGAACTCTTTGGAATGGATCAGCACAAAAAGCCAACAAAGTCAAACTTTACAGGAAGTGCAACAAGAGGTAATAGTGCTGGGGGAAGGGGGGGGGTGGGGGGGTGGGGGCACATACTTATTCATTACAGGGTGTCCGGGTCTCCAGGGGAAAGAATGGAAGAACTGTTTGGAAAAAACAAAAACAAAATATAATTTAACATATTACCATTACTTCAACGACTACATAATAATGAAGGAAAACAAAACGAGGAGATGAAAGAGATGGAGGAGAAGGATGATCATTTATTTCCTCAAGGTATTTTTCCCTTGCCAGGCTCATCCTTGGCTCACTCACGTGGACCTGGGTCCAGAATGTCTATGAGATGCAAAGAGACATGGAGGGTGCTGTTACAAGCTCTATGTGCAGGAAAACGAACCGAAGTGAATAGGAGAGGCTGGGCGGGGCCATGGGGCCATGGGGGAGGGGGGGGGTAACGAAAGGGACAGTGTGTCGACGTACGGTCCCTGCATCACCGTCTCTTCAGCCATGGGACACTCACCACACAGCAGGGGTTTTTCCCGCATCGACAAATCGACAAGGGTGGCCCGCCTCGATCATTTCCCGTGCAGCTTTACTGAAAAACTGCCCGGCGTCGGCAGTGATAAAGCCCGTTTTAAACAGCGCTGCGCACAGCCGATCGCTCTCGTTTGAACACGTAAGGGCAGCACTGCTCCGGAGAGGCGCTGCAGAACAATCGACACAATAAGACTCCCGGCTTTGGCCGAGCGGTTTGTATTTGCGAAACCTTTTTCCACCAAAAATAAAAAGCACGTGCTTGTCGAGCCCTTTAAGACACTCGGGAATTCTGACCACAGCTTTGAAGGCTCCCTTTACATTCACGGAATTTAGAATCTTGAGCGTGTCCACTTGAATTCCGATGCTAATCTAACACCTGAAACAACCCAAAGGCCCTGGTAAACAAGGAGCACAAACACTGATTATAAAATTTAGAAATTAAGCTCCTTCCCAGAGGCACAGCAACTTAGGAGTGCTGGAAGTTCTTTTTTTTTTTTCCAGCCCAGATACAGTCGCCTTAATTCATTAGATGAAACAAAGTGGGGAAACTGGGCAAATTAAGTTTCGAGTCTTGTCGCTGCAGATTATGAACCTCATGACACAGCACTTTAAGTATCACATTACTGCACTGGTTGTCCCGCAGACTTTTAAGCAGTAAATTGTTACTCCAACCGCCTGTGCATTCAATGCACTGCTCCCCCCCCCCCACCCTCTGTTCTCCAAATTAACCAACATATCACATTTTCAATTAAGCAATTAAATAAACACAACTGTTGGAGGATGAAGTCTTTTCTCTTAGTATACACACAAAGAAGTCACTGCTACTGCTAAACTGTATTTTAATTTATATTAGTGCATTAGGCCTATTAGCCAAAGCAGCTATTTCCCCCAGTGGGCAAAAAAAATGCAATTACTGCAAAATGAGAAATGTGAAGCCTACTTCGTATTTGTGATTTTAGCATTCTTTCTTTTGCTGAGTCAGAGCCAACGTTTCAATGGCAAAAAGCGAAACAATTGGTAATTAGCTAAATTTGAGCCATTTTCCGATGCAGAAGACAGATGAATGAGAGCAAGACAATTTGGCTGGAAATTCAGTAAGGAAATCCTGGAGATGGGTGTGGCTTTGGACCACCGACTCTCCCTCCCTATTCCGGCAAGAATAGACCAGCTCAGCCTGGATGTTTACCCTCCGAAGCAATGCAGGATAAATTTAAACATCATGTTAGCTCGTTAGTTTTGTTATAGGCGGCTGCAGTATGTTCTATGTGCAAAGTCTCATATTTACGCAAGAAATGTTGAGAGGACAGATTCAGGAGAAATATTTATTTAGAAAACAGCGGCAGAAGTGGAAGGTGTAAGAATGCCCTGAGCTTTATGCGTGCTTTATCCGGGAACGTGGCTGCTCTTGTCCATAATCGAGCCACAGAGAAAGATTTCCATAGATCTTACTCTAGCCCTGATCTGGCAAACTGGAGGAAGGCCATACAAGGAAAGTCAACTCCTGCTCCTGTTCACACGTGGTGCCAACACGGAAAATTGCTGGTAAAGGTTAAGACTTCACGTGTGAAAAGGGTTTAGGTGTACTTGCAGCACGGAAGCGTGTGGCTTGAGACACAGCCTTGCTCCCTGTGCTCCCGAAAATCCAGGAAAATTCTGGTCAGGGTGTGAAGATAAAACTGCAAGTCCTGGTGAAAAAAATACATCATGTGGTGTGAAGAGACAGAATCATCCTCAAAACTCATCAACAATTCAGGCCCCAGAAACCAGGTGAGGCTAATTAAACACACAATTAACTACTTCAATTAGTTCATTAAACTGTGAGAAAGAACAAAAATAAAAAGTGCACACCCTGAGTTCTCAAGAGCACTGCGGTAAGTCTTCTTCTCAAGGACTTCAGTGTACAGAGCAGAAATCCCTAAAACGCTGACTCAGCTCAGTAAACATACACTCATTTGCTCATTCAGATAAACATATTTACAAATCTGAAATATCATGACAGCGGTGAAAAATAAGCTGTCAGTCTGATAATGAAATCATTCTGAAGCGGGAGGATCTGGCATTGCAATAGCCAGGGAAGGACAGCCTTATATTTATTTTATTTTTTTTAATGGAGAAGACTTGAAACTCTACGGTAGGAGTGTCAAACTCCAGTCTTGGAGGGCTGCAGCGTCTGCTGGTTTAACTCCAGTCCTGAAGGGCCGCAGCGTCTGCAGGTTTAACTCCAGTCCTGGAGGGCCGCAGCGTCTGCTGGTTTAACTCCAGTCCTGGAGGGCCGCAACGTCTGCAGGTTTAACTCCAGTCCTGGAGGGCCGCAGTGTCTGCAGGTTTAACTCCAGCCCTGGAGGGCAGCAGCGTCTGCAGGTTTAACTCCAGTCCTGGAGGGCCGCAGTGTCTGCAGGTTTAACTCCAGTTCTGGAGGGCCGCAGCGTCTGCAGGTTTAATTCCAGTCCTGGAGGGCCGCAGTGTCTGCAGGTTTAACTCCAGTCCTGGAGGGCCGCAGCGTCTGCAGGTTTAACTCCAGTCCTGGAGGGGCCGCAGTGTCTGCAAGTTTAACTCCAGTCCTGGAGGGCCGCGTTGCCTGCAGGTTTAACTCCAGTCCTGGAGGGCAGCAGCGTCTGTCGGTATTTGTGGTTTACTTCCAATCAGCTGGCAGTAAAAACCTTGAGAGCAAGGTGTGTGCACTCTAGCCAATCAATGAAACACACCAAAAACCTGCAGACACTGTGGCCCTCCAGGACTGGAGTTAAACCTGCAGACGCTGCGGCCCTCCAGGACTGGAGTTAAACCTGCAGACACTGTGGCCCTCCAGGACTGGAGTTTGACGCCCCTGCAGTCCGGCATCAATGTCTGCCAGTGCACTCCTGTATGCGCAAAGAAATGTTTAAAGAGGATTCAGAGCTACGACCGGGAGATGACTCATACTGCTCTGTGTGTCTGAGCATTCCGGATTCTCCTCCTGCTTTATTTATCTTCCACAAATGCACAGAAAAACTACACACACACACAATGCACACGCACACATGCACACACGCAGGCACGTACGTACGTACACAAGCACGCACGCACGCACACACACACACACAAAAAATGCTTATGCAAAGAACAGCTAAACATGAACAACATGGAGGAGGGAGGGGGACAGAACCCAGACTGTAATAAAGAAGCACAAAGCTGCCTAAACTATGTTTCCGTATGTACACAGATGAAGCAGTGCTTCCTATCAGCACACCTGTGTCAGACGTACACAGGTAGGCCGCAGATGAGCCTCGTACTGCAGCCGAATCAGACCCTTCCCAAAAGGCCCGCTGAGAGAAATAGGTCACAGAGCACTGAGCCAGCGGGCACGTGGAGCAGAGAGACAATCAGGGCGGGGATGCTCTCCAGAGAGAACCATCAATCTGTCACACGGCCTGAATGAGCTGAGCGACAGCTTTCCTGAGGAAGAAACGGCGGCCGCCTTCAGGTCAGCAGCACTGTAAAACAAAGAGCTGAGCATCTCTAGTGTCCCGCTCAGGACTGCGGTGTTTCTTCTCATTTCCAAAGGTGTGCCGGGTGAGTTTGACATGAAGACATTTAACACAGAGTACTTAGGGGTGCAACAGACCTGTGGCACTGTTTAAACAACTCCTCTTCACAGGGAAATGTGAGTTTTTCCCGTAACATTTCAATAGGCAGATTTTCCCAAGAATGAGAAAAGTTTGCGTTCATTTCTCTCGGCAGTAAAACTATCTGAGCACCCAAGATAAACTCCAACAAGATTCCAAATTCCTAAAACAGTCAATAAACAGAAACAAAAAGTTTTAGGCCAACTTATTTTGTGATAAAGTAGGCACTTTTTAAAATTTTTCTAGTCTGTCGAGGCACGATAGACCGTTCCAAATTCGAAAGGCAGTAAACAGTTTAAAGACGGTAGATAACATTGGATATTAGATAGCAAATAAATTACACAGCTTGCAGCCACTCACATTACATTCCAAATGAGTGCGATATACACGTGCATCCAGATCCACTTTCATTCATACTGTGTGTATGTGTACACACACACACACACACACACACACACACACACACCCTTAAAACAGCCTTATAAATACTTGCCACATTTATGGTGACCTTAACATTGGGTGCCTTATTAAACCACATATAATAATAGCACCCTTTTGAATGTGGGCTGTTTAGAAGCACACACTTCCAAGGTTGGACAACTGGGATAATATAGTCATCTTGTCATGTCCATAAACATGTCTGAAAAGAATTTATATTCTATATTATATATAAATAAATATAGAAATACAAATTGATACCAAAATAAATCATTAGAAAAGAGACTACAATGAAGAGGGCACCAGCGCCTGTTTGAGTAGTTGTGCACACCGTATGGAGGTCCAAACTTTCTTTCTTGCTAGGGACCTCAATAAAACTCCTGTCAGCTGTACCTCTCCAAACAGGCTACCTGCGTTGCCCACATACGTGACAGAACAGCCCTACAGTAACAATGCAGACAGAGCGGAGATCTGGGGAAACGTAACGTTACCTAGGTCCCCAAGTGGAAGCTGTGTTATTCGCACAATGTAACGCGACCCACCTACGAAAGTTATGATATATAAATATATCATAACTTTTCTACCAGGTACCGTTATCATATTTAAGACATCATAGTTATTGCGCCCCAGCAGCGCAGAGTACTTACCGTGGCTGGTTTTTATAAACTCCTGGCCGGTAGCGTCGGTCATCGGTAACGTCGATGTTCCACACAAACTCGCGGTGTTTGGCTATCTTGGCAGAACTGAGACCACTCTCTTTGTCAGATACTACGTCCTCCTACTGCCAGTAGCAACATGGCATTCAACAGCATTATTATTATTAATGTTTTTTTTAATTTAAACTACATCTTCCCATGTTTCACTTCAGGCGCCTCTGTTTCGAGAAGCGATCGTTTCTTTTCAGCAGTCGGATCACCTGCCTGCCCGACGTTAGCGTCATGACGCTAGCTTGTTTGAAAGTTTTAAATTCGTCACCTGGGATAAACGAACAAACTACGTAACTCATTTCCTAATTACACGCAGCTTCAGAGACACCGCCTGCTTTGTTTTCGTAGATCAGTAAAAACCGAACTGATGTGCCCGGACAAAGACTGCAAACCACATATGAAATGTTAATGTGAACAAAGTTGGAAGCACATAATGATCTAGAATGTCGCTGCATTAAGTTTTGCCTTCACTAGGACTAGGGGGCCTAGCCCAAAACAGGGAAAACAACCCCAGACCAAGGCGTGTAGACCAAGGCGTGTCCAGATACTTTTGCTGATATTTTACGTATAGCCTACACATTGACATACATTATTGCAATGTCTTAATTCTCTGTTAGTCAAACATTGAAACACATTTCCTTATGTCTACACGTTCATGGGAAATGCTGAAGTGTTTTGTGATGTGACGCTAGCTTACGTTTACTTGGGAAAGTTGATGGAAAGATACCTGCAACAATTCAAAAAATCATACTTTGATTTTCTTAATTGATATTGTCTTTTATGTTTACGCTTTCCACCTTCGCAAAAGTGATAAATAGGTATCTCAATGGGGCTTCCGTGGTAAAAACGAATCATTGATTAAATAAATAAATAAATAAATAAAGTATTGATTACTTAAATAAACAAATAATGTAATTTCAGGTACAGTGGACTATCTACTTGGATTGTGACTGACCAAGCGATCATCAAGTGGCATTTGGCTGGTATGCATCCACCATGTGGAATTCTGGGATTGTTAGTCTTTTAAGGAGTTGGAAAACCTGTTGGTAGGTAACCCTAAACGACTGGTTTTGTGTTTCCCTACATTCACTTTACACCTGGCTTTACTGAAGCAGTGTGAAAATGTTTGAGCTGAACGTTTTTCTGTGGGCATTGCTCCACATAAGCTAATAACGGTTTGCTACCTCTTACCAAACTCACCAGTTGGCTTCACCCTTGAACCCTGAGTGACAATAAACCAGCACCGCAAGGCGTTCCCCATGGGTCTGACCTGGGCCAGCTACCATTTTTTAGCATATGGAAAAGACTGCAGTAAATTAGTTACTTAGCAAGGACTTGTACTCGGTTAAAATGCTCCACTTGTTTTCACACCTTGCGAGTTGTTCGATGCTGAAAGAGTGAAAAGCCCATTTCTGCTTTCCGCGAGCACTCAGGGCGACAGGTCACAGAGGAGGAGGCCGCGTTTCCCCGTCTTTAGCGCCTCAGAGAGCTGGATCCGACCCACAAAATCGTCCGGGGGACCTGGGGAATCAGCCTGCTCTCTGGTGCCCTGGGGGACCCCAACTGTACACAGAGAACGTGTTGGTCCTACAGTACTCCCACCTGCAGCTGGAGGTAACAGAAAAGCAATCTTAACTGATTGTCAAGAAAATTCATATCAATGTTTTCCCGCCATAAACCAGTTTACCTGATACCTGTTATCATCCGTCCCCAGTTGGCTGTGGTGGAGAGTGTATGGTTTATGTTTTATCACGGACCTATTTGTGCTGGGACACACACACACACACACACACATTCACTTTCATTCCTCCCTGCTCTGAAAACAATGTTTTAAAGGGCAAGTATTTCGTACCAGGTTGAAGATGTTTTAATATCTTGACATTAACTGGAGTTATGAATTGACATACACTATGTGTGTGTAAATACTGTATGCTGTCCTAGTTTCCTTCCATTGCTTTTCATAATTTTATTTTGAAGGTTGTTTTCCTAAAGGGTCATTTTTTACTTTTGTTGGTTTGCATTTTTAAAAGCTTGTTCTTCATTGCTTTTAACTAATTTTTCTTCGATAGCAGGGAAAACCAAAATAAATAAAACAAAAGTGAACAAATAAACAAATAAACTGGGCGAGCAGATATCTACCTCTGCAGAGGCGATATTTACTGAGCGGAGCTTGCTCAACATACTGTACAAAGACAGGAGCAGTCAGTGATCAGGGACGGCCCAATATTTGTGGAGCACTCGGGTAAATTTACTCCCACAAATGAAATTGTACGCCTGTTTGATTCATAGAAAGAACCGGAAAGGGAGCCACGAGGTGAGCAGAGGGACATCCTTCATCACGTTTGTCCCCTGGGCGAAAGAGTTCAGCCTCGATGGCCGGAACGCCACGTGGCCAGTGACCCTTCTCTCCATCCTGGCCCTTACTAACGGACTAACAGACTTTTCACGTGTTTCACTTCACGGATGTGCACATGCATTTACAATAGAATGTACATTTAAAGAAGTATATAAAACAGAGGCAAAAAAAACCCCACTCAATACTAAAGGCAAAACTCACTGTCAGACTGTACTGTGAGTTGGAAAAAATACAATAAAAACACAATTATATCCATGATGAAATAAATGATCCTAATTAAAATCAGAAGGAATAAATTATGTGTTTGAAATGTCAGCCAGTGCTGTAAATCTGAATCTCAGAATGTCGTGGCCTCCTGCCAATACAAAAATGGAATATACAGTAATATATTGCAAATATGTGGACTGATATGTAATATATAATGAAAATATATCATGATGAATACATTAAAGCTGTGTGTTTAAAAACATATAGAAATATCTGAGAACGGCAATAATTTGTATATTAACAAATATTTTTGTTATAAAGTGTTACAATACAATTTCTGATCTTGTTTATATTTCATTTAAGCATTTTAGTAGTAGAAGCAGTAGTAGTAGTAATAATAATAATGATAATATATTTTTGTGTAAGGGTAGGGCCAGAGAAGCCTGAATTGCACACACACACACACAGACACACACACACACACAGACACAAAGCCAACATAGACACAGCGATAGTTGGTCTTTTTGTGGATCATTTTTCCCTTTATTGGCTCGGTGCGGCTGATGAGAACTGCACATTTAAAAAGAAAAAAAAAAAACAAGAAAAAAAGAAAATTAAAATCCACAAGAAATTCATACAACAGGTAGAGAGACAGAGGCGTTGATAAGGAGCGGGTGAAAGGCAACATGGAGAGGACATGAACTTACAACGCGACAGGATGCAAACCCCAAAACCCCAGAACGGAGAACCCCAAAACTCCAGAACCCCAGAACCCCCAAACCCTCCCGCTCATCATTCACCTGAAAGCAACACCTAAAATCTCCTAAAAACACGTATATGCAGCACTCAATTCCCCTGTATTTCACAAAATAATCATCATCATCATCATGATCAGGTGTCCCAATTACACGGCTACTCTAAGCAATTTACAAAGCAGATTTTTAATTATTATTATTATTTATTTATTTTTTTTACATTACAGTGAAGTAGGAGTCAACATCTACAGTATAGGACACACAACATCATTACCCACGCTCGGATCAGGGAAAATCATACAAATATAGATTTACTTTCCTCTGTTTGACGAAAGATGATCTGCGATCAGCAAGCATCCGTAAAAAGAGGTTCCCTCACCCGCTAGCAATCTCATTATCAGCAGCTGCGTGGTGGCGGGACTTTTAATTAAGCTGGAAAAGGCAAGATTGCCTTTTCGAGTCACAAAACAGGCGATGCGATATCTGACTGAACCACGAAGAATACTGAATATTCCACCAATGTCAAATGAGTCCACATTTCACAACTCTTTTCAGCCACTGAGCCACATTCTGTGCATGTATCATGTGCATTGGTTACCAAGGCTAGGCACTGGAAAATTACACCACAGCAGATCTCCGACTTCTAGGTAACTCCAACTCCATTCACACACACACACACACACATACGCATGTAGGCACATACACGCACAGACATGTGCACACGCGTGCATGCACGTAAATACGCACACACAGAAACACACACATGCATGCACACGCACATACACACATACACACAGTGGTGAACAGTTGGGTAATGAGTCGGGTTCAAAGCCTGCACAACATTAAAAGATAAAATACAACCGTTTTAAAAAATAATTTATTGCTTTTTTCTTTCATTTTTTTCTCCTTCATTTTAAAATAAGCTTCATCATTATTTTTCATAGTGGCAACAGTATATTATTTTGTGTACAACAATATTGACATTCTTTTAAAAAAATCCAGGAAAGGGAAAGCCTTTGTAAACCGTTTGTTGGGCATTCACATAATCAAGCACATCTCAACAGAAGATATGCGTAAGCAAAATACCTGCAAAATCATTCTTATTGCTATAGGACTAATTACAAAAGACCACAAGGGAGTTGAAAAAAAACCTTTAAAGCTGTGTACAGCAGGTTCGTCAGCTACAAGCAGCACAGGTTATGAGGGTTCTTAGTTGATGAGATTATATTAATCATTTTTTTTTTCTGAAAAGGCATAAAAAATATTATAAACATTTATACTTTCTATACCCCCCTCCCCCAGGTTCAGTGTAATAAGAAAATTAAATATGCAAATAAATAGCTAAATTTGTAAGGTTCCCCCACCCACAATGGAGATAATATAAATATATTAATTAAAAGGCAGAAATAGATAAAACAGAACCCTAGAAATGTTTACATTTACAATCATGAAAAACATAAAAAAGTGTTTCACATTTGGTTGCATTTGGATAAACTATGGAGTGGGGAATTTTATAAAGAGATTTAAAAAAACAACACAAACTATAGTAGACATGTAACAACAGTTTTTTTGTCCCACACTAAAAAAATAAAACTAAAAAAATCCAACCCATCCACCCTCCCCCCAACCCCCATAAAGCAAGATCCAATTCAATACACTTTTCTATACTCATATCACACACTTGAAATGTCATGTTAAATGAAAATCACATTTCACTTCAACGTATTTATGTAATATCCGCAGATCAACATTCGTTGTTATGAAAATTGCCATCATTTAGAAAGGCTGCATTTTACAGTGCATAGCTGTAACAAAGAAAGAGCTTTACCAGATATGTACACAAAACAAAAATAATTTTCTGTCTGAACTCCGTTAATATTTTAATAGAATTTTAAAAGACACAGCTACATTTGCAGCAAATGTAGGCAAAAATCTTCTTATTACCTTCGATATTTTATGATTCCCCCCCCCCCCCCCACTGGAACCCAAGCCCCGAGTTTTAATAATGTAACGCCACATCCAAATATCAGATTTTAAAACCACAAAAAAAAGGAAAAAAGAAAAAAAAAAGAAAAAGATGATCAAAAAAGAGAACAGGCTGCACACCGATGTAGCGTGGGAGGGGGACGAGGAAGCCATCTTTCCTGCTTTCTGTGCGTCTGTCCGCTGAGACCCACGTCGGGGGCGTGGCCAATGGGGTTTCCATGGCGATTCCCCGTACAGGGCGGAGCTTCCCGGTCCTCCGGCAGCATGTGTTTGTCGTGTAAACTTTAATCTTTTCTGTCCCCTTCTTTATTCTTTCTTTCTTTCTTTTTCGTTTTCGTGCGTGCAGCAGCGCAAGGAGACACCTCTGGTCTCCGAGGCGACGCTCGCGTGCGGGGGGGGGAGGGGGGGCGTGGTGGAGGAGCGGTGGTGCGTCTCCCGCGGGGGCGGGGCCAGAGGAGGAGGAGGAGGAGGAGGAGGTGTCGGGTCGGCCCGTTACCTCCTCTGCGCCTCCCTCAGCAGGCTGTCGAAATCCAGGGAGTCGTACTTGCTCTTTATGGAGGCCGGGTCGAAGTCGTCCGTGTGTGAGTCTGGAAACACACACACACACACACACACACGCAGGACCGTTACTGCAAGCCTATCCCACGCCCCCGTTCATGGTGCAGTTTCAACTTTTGAAACGTACCTCACAGTCCACCCCCCCTGATTTAGTTTCTTCTTCCCTATTCATAATCACAAAGAGGAGGTTGGATGCCAATTAACTTGTGTAAACTATCAATGTCGCTGTCCAGAATATTATATTTACCGGTCCTGTTCTTGGAGATTTACCATCCTGCAGGTTTTCACTGCAACCCCAACAATGCACATTTCACTCAACAGCTAAGAGACGACATTGAGCTGCTAATTCGTAGAATCAGATATGCCAAATTCGGGTTAGGATGAAAACCTCTGGGGACAGTAGATGTCCAGGAACAGGGTTGGGCGTCCCTGGTTATTTTGGATTTGAAAGCACGCTGCGGGATGGTAAATCTCCCCTTGAACAGGACCGGGCAGCCCTGACCTAAACTATGATATTAAGACTCTTTCTTAGTTACAAATGCAAAGTCTCTCTCAGAGCAGAGACCTGCTTCTTCTCCACTGGAGTAAAGGGGTTTAGTGTTTTATTTAAATCTACACCTGCAGGCCTCCCCCTCGAGCCCAGGATTCCATCGTGAAACCCACATCACACCCTCTCGCCTATGATAACAGACTGCGCCCTGCCCCCTGCCTCTCTTAATGGTCAAGGCTTAAGGCTTTTTTTTTTGGGGGGGTGGGGGGGGGGCAGGGGAATGAAACACAAACAAACACACAAATAAATAAACAAACATTCTGATGGGCAGCCAGACAGATTGCAGCCGTCTGATTGGCCAGCTGGCAGGGGTCAGGGTGAGGTTGTGCTTTTTTTTTTAGTCTCTGCGGAAATGGATAGAGCTGTCCCCCTCCCCACTTTTGGCTCTGGGGCAGGTGTGGCAGTATTGGGGGGGGGGGAGCTGGGGGGGGGGGGGGGTCTGATGGGACCTGACCTTGCCCTCCAGTCTTATATTTTTCATCTGAAATCACCAGGGAAGCCGCACATTAAATATACATACGAGTTATAAAAAAAATTAATGATTAAGGCACAGGAGGTTTAGCAGCCACACTAGTGCGCACCCCCCCCCCCCCTCCAAAGACCCCAATCTCACACGACTGCAATATTTATTACGCGCGCAAATACACGGATGGCGCGTGGCGGATGGCGGGTCTCTGCTATCTGGTGATACGCGAGCGCTAACCACGAAAACACGCCTGCAGGCATGCGCCTGATCAGCGTGAACACCCAGCCAGTGTCCAACATCAGCCTCATCCATCTCCCACAATTCCTGAAATCGGGTGTGAGGTCACAAATGCGTGATTAGAATGTTCTGAACTGAACATTCTAATGCTGATGTCACAATCACTGCTGGTGACTGACAGCAGTGGAGTTCTAGAACACCGACTTGGAATTTTTATTTATTTTAAAAACATTCCAATAAACCTTGTTTTCACAGGGTTAAGTGAAACTTATGAAGTGTCTGACTGATTAACAAATAACCACTTCTTACCCAAGTCTGTGTAAGTCGATCTGCAGAACTGTTTGCGTCCACCGAAGCACATCTCGAACCTGGGCTCCTTGGCGCGGCGCAGGGTGTGTCCGTTCTCCAGGGCCGCCATGGCGTCACAGGTGTAGCGGTAGGTGATGAAGCCGAAGTTATCCCTGCAGAGGAGAGGAAGGGTGCAATGGGAGAATCAGCACCAAGACAAAGCAACAGCCACAGCTGTGATCCGTCAGTCACAATCATGACCTGTTACAGTCAGAGTCATGACCTGTTACAGTCAGAGTCATAACCTGTTACAGTCAGAGTCATAACCTGTTACAGTCACAGTCATAACCTGTTACAGTCACAGTCATAACCTGTTAGTCATCACCCATTACAGTCAGAGTCATAACCCGTTACAGTCAGAATCATGACCTGTTACAGTCAAGAGTCATAACCTGTTACAGTCAGAGTCATAACCTGTTACAGACAGTCATAACCCGTTACAGTCAGAGTCATAACCCGTTACAGTCACAGTCATAACCTGTTACAGTCAGAGTCATAACCTGTTACAGTCAGAGTCATAACCTGTTACAGACAGAGTCATAACCTGTTACAGACAGTCATAACCTGTTACAGTCAGAGTCATGACCCATTACATTGTGATGGGGACATAGACTCAGGCTAGTCAGTTGTGCTGTTGCTAATCAAGACGAAGAGCAGCTGATTCTCCAACCCCATCCATCATTCTGCTTCCCCCTCCTACTCTCTCCCACGCTCTCTTTCTCTCTTATTTCTCCATTTCCCTCTTACCTGTCCCTCTGTCTCTCCCTCTCTCTTTCCCTCTCTCCCTCCCTCCCCCTCTCCCTCCCTTTCCCCCTCCCTCTCTCTCACCCTGTCCCTCTCTCTCTCTCTCTTTCTCTTATTTCTCCATTTCCATCTCACCCTGTCCCTCTCTCTCCCTCCCTCCCCCCCTCCCTCTCTCCCTTCCTCTCCCCCCTCCCTCTCTCTCACCCTGTCCCTCTCTTCCTCTCCCCATCCCTCTCTCTCTCCCTCTCCCTCTCTCTCCCTCCCCCTCCCCCCTTACCCGTCGTCTCTCAGGTTGACGGTGCACTCCTCGATTTCTCCGAAGACCTCAAAGCGGCGCTTCAGCTCCGATCGGGTGATGTCAGAGCTCAGCCGCCCGATGTACACCACCCGTCTCTCATCCTGGGGAGGGACAACAACCCCACGTGAGAACCAGCACCGTCACTACAACACAACAGGGCAGGCGGGGGGGGGGAGAGCTGGGATAGGTGAGTGGGCGGCGCTCAGAGTGAAAAAAGAGGTGGGGTCTGTGAGTGGGCGGGGCTCAGAATGAACAGGAGAGGTGGGGTTTGTGAGTGGGCGGGGCTCAGAGTGAACAGGAGAGGCGGGGTTTGTGAGGTGGAGACAAAGACTCCGGAGTGCTCGAGTATGACATCACAAACACAACACTCAGCCACATTTTCACACTACTGCAGATAACACCACACGTTCTACAAATGAATACTCTGTGTGTAAGCTGAACGAAAAGGAATGCAACGAGGGATAAAATGGGTACAGCACTCTGTGTTAGTACAAGGCTCTGTGTTAGAGCACACAGGACTCTGTGCGTGCCGGACTGTGTTAGTGCATACAGGACTGTGTGTTAGTACAGGACTCTGTGTTAATGCATACAGGACTGTGCGTTAGTACAGGACTCTGTGTTAATGCATACAGGACTGTGTGTTAGTACAGGACTCTGTGTTAATGCATACAGGACTGTGCGTTAGTACAGGACTCTGTGTTAATGCACACAGGACTGTGTGTTAGTACAGGACTCTGTGTTAATGCACACAGGACTGTGTGTTAGTACAGGACTCTGTGTTAATGCACACAGGACTGTGTGTTAGTACAGGACTCTGTGTTAATGCACACAGGACTGTGTGTTAGTACAGGACTCTGTGTTAATGCACACAGGACTGTGTGTTAGTACAGGACTCTGTGTTAATGCACACAGGACTGTGTGTTAGTACAGGACTCTGTGTTAATGCACACAGGACTGTGTGTTAGTACAGGACTCTGTGTTAATGCACACAGGACTGTGTGTTAGTACAGGACTGTGTGTTAATGCACACAGGACTGTGTGTTAGTACAGGACTGTGTGTTAATGCACACAGGACTGTGTGTTAGTACAGGACTCTGTGTTAATGCACACAGGACTGTGTGTTAGTACAGGACTCTGTGTTAATGCACACAGGACTGTGTGTTAGTGCATACAGGACTGTGTGTTAGTACAGGACTCTGTGTTAGTGCATACAGGACTGTGTTAGTACAGGACTCTGTGTTAATGCATACAGGCCTGTGTGTTAGTACAGGACTCACTATGGCTTTGTGCCGCTGTCTCTCCCGCTGCTCGGCTCTCTCATACTCCCTCTTCTCGTAGTCCCGGCGGTACACCTCCCTCTGCATGCACTCCTGCTGGTACTCCTCATAGCTGTCATACCTGCAGAGAGAGGAGGGTTAGACAGCGTGTACATTTACCTCTGCATGCATACACACACACACACACACACACACACACACACTCACTCACTCACTCACTCACTCACTCACTCACTCACTCACTCACTCACTCACTCACTCACTCACTCACTCATACACACGCACACTCACACGCACACACTCACACACACACACACACAAACACACTCACTCACTCACTCACTCACTCACTCACACACACACACACACACACAAACACACTCACTCACTCACTCACTCACTCACTCACTCACTCACTCACTCACTCACTCACACACACACACACACACAAACTCACTCACTCACTCACTCACTCACTCACTCACTCACTCACACACACACACACACACACACACACACACGCACACACGCACTCACACTCACACACAAACTGAGTGTGATGTCAGAGGGGGGAGGGGCCGGCGAATCCTCACGGTGAAGCAGCGGTCACACTGAGGAGGAAGATGAAGGTGAAGCTCAGGGAGCTCAGGTGAGCGCTCACCTGGGCCGGCGGGTGGAGGGGGAGCGGGACTGGGACCGGGGCCGAGCGTTCGGGTTTCTCTGGGCCCTGGTCCTGGAAGTGCTGGAGTCTCCATGGCAACGGGTCCTAAGCAAAAGGAACATTGACAGACGCCAGTCACACACCTGTCTGCCAACAATTACAGTGTAACAAACGTTTTACATTACAGTCAAATAGCAGACTCTCTCATCCAGAGTTTTTTTGATAAAAGCTTTACTTTTCTATACAGTCCTAATATTTACTGAAACAATTCTGGTAAAGCACTTTAGCTCAGAGGTACAACAGCAGCAACAGTCCCCCCCCACCTGGGAATTGAGCCTACAGACACATTTCCCTCCCCACTGCACCCCCACGGCACCCTAAAGAAAGAGCTGAAAGGATGCGACTGGAGGCGAAGCTCTTACAAACATAACAACAACACGTCGCTGAGCTTGGCTCGAAGACGAACCGGCTTTTTCGACAGCAGCCACATTGCGCTGTGACAGGTGACGCCTGCCACACCTGTCACTTCATCAAAGGGCGGCGGGACGAGATTGCATCTGCACACTGCCGTCACCGGGCAGGGCGGACAGAGGAGGGTTGCCATAGAGACGTAATCGAGGGCTCGTGGTGATTTGTGTCGCCGCGCAGTGTCAGGTGAAGCGCTAGCGGGCGCTAACGGGCTCCGCGCCACGCCGATGATCGTACGCAGCGGGAGGCGCTCTGCGCTCGAACCCGCCGCCGTCTCCCAACGACGAGCGGGAAACACGCCTCGCTGGACGCTTCCAGGTAAGTGCGGGAGAGTCTTAAAGTTCTGCCGCCGTCCCAAGAGTTCAGGTCTTACGGTTAATTAACAAGAGGGAAGAGTGCGATGGATCCTCTTACAGGAGACGCGTGTATTTAAAAAAGCCTTCATTAAACTGGCAAACCCATACTGGGAAAAAACAAAACAAAAAACAAAACCCAAGAGCACAGGGCCACCGTGTTCAGGAACGAACGGAAGAAGCTACTTCCTGCTCACACAGGGATTCCTGCTTTTAAACTTTTCCAGTATCGATTCGCCAGTTTCACTAAAGACCTTTTTTATATACGGCTCATCCAAGAGAAGTGCCTCAAAACTCCTCCCCCCTGTAAGATATTCACCCCCCAAACTGCGCCTCCATAAATCTAACTTCCCTTCCACAGCACTGGGAGCGCTCTGGATGTCTGGATGTATATTTCACACACCCATATATCCCCGGTCTCAAACCCGGAGAGGAATATCGCGGACGAGGGCGACGTCTTGCTCGTCAGCACCGATGCGAATCCCATCTCAGCTCCTCCTGGGGTCCAGCCCTTCCAATCGTTCGGTTCAGATTGAAATTCCGTTTCATCAACTCCAATTCGATTCTAATTCCCCCACCGTGAAATAATATCTGAAACTGACTCGCCAAGTGGAAAATCCCCCCTTTTTATTTGATGTACAAATCATTGTCAGTTTATTATAATCACTCACTACAAAGACATATTGATTTTCATAAGAGCCACTCCAGTTATGTGAATAGGTAATTACATACACTATCATATTGGAATGCAGCATGAAAAAACATGAAAAAAGTAAATTATTCTCTGAATCATTAAGCATTAATCGGTGGCCAGAAGAGAACTGGCGGACTGATTCTGCAGGACAGCCAGCTGTCACAGACCAAAACTACAGACCAAACCTACAGACTAACACTACAGACCAAACTACAGACCAATCCAGCAGACCAAATCTACAGGCCAACCCTACAGAACAAAACAACAGACTAACTGCACAAACCAGACCTACAGACTAACTTCTCAAATGTACCTTGAAAGTGCAATAATATTCTATTTGGGTACTAATGAGCACCTTTCACAAGAAAAAAAAGTTACAAATCAATTACGTATTGCAGGCTAGGGGTATAATTTAATGTACCTATAGGGAATCACCCCAGTGACAAGTGTTTGTACCTTTATGGGAATGTTTTCATACTTTTCCTCTGCACATGCAGCTGATTCCTTGAAAAACAGAAACTTGAATCTGAATCACTACCGGACCTAAATAAAACGTTGTGGACTTCCCATGAAAAATGAATCATGTTGTTCACGGCGCTCCACACATTTGTGAGTAAAAGGAACGGCGGATTAATATTAATGAAAGTGCACCGAACACAAACCCAAAAGGCCGCAAACGAGCAGGAGACACGTTTAACGGCCGTTTAACTCAGGTGGACAGGACCTGGGCTCTCAAATCACTCCAGGACGCAGCAGCCCTCTCCTCTCCATATTACGTTTACAACGCCAGTTCATTACCCCCTGCACATCAGCAAAACCATCAATATCATTTCCCAGCATGCCGTGCGGCTGTAAATGCTCATCAAACAGCCTGCGCGGTCTGCTGAAGGTGCTAACCCCCCCCCCACCCACCCCCACACCAGATAAGACAGCACACGGCAGCTGCCGCAGTCTTCCGCAGGGAGGGGCAGGAGAAGGAGGGGAACTAAGGGGGGGGGGCAGAATGGGGGAGGAACCGGGCGGAGCAGGATGAGGAGGGGAACCAATGATTCTTACGTTCTCATAGCGTTACACTGTTTGAACTGATGCACTTGTTGTACATCGCTCTGGATAAGAGCGTCTGCTAAATGCCTGTAATGTAATGTAATGTAATGTAATGTAATGGTAATGTAATGTAATGTAATGTAATGTAATGTAATGTTGCGTGTGAGGTTCTCAGGCTCTTACCGTGAGGATGAGCGTTGGCATGGAGACCGGGAGCGCAGCCGTGAGCTGGGTGAGCGGGAGTAGGAGCGTCGGGGAGAATGGCGGTGGGTCCCGGTTCTGGAGCGGGACCGTGATCGAGACCGGGACCGGGACCTGGGCCTGGGCCTGGACCAGCGCAGGCGCTGGGGGGACAGGCGAGATTTGGGCGGGGAGACGGAGCCCCGCGAGGGGGAGCAGCTGGACGGGGAGCAGGACGGGGAGGAGCCCTCCAGCAGCAGGTCGGGGTGCGACGCCTCCCAGGGGAAGAGGAAGCGCTCCATCTCCTCCTCGCTGTCCTCCAAAACTCCGTCCAGGACCAGGCCGGGGGTCAGGCACCCCCCCGGCAGCCCGCTGGGGCAGTCCTCCCCCGTGCGCCAGTCCTCCCGCGCCACAGGGGGCGCTGTGCCCTGCGCCGCCCCCTCCTCCCCGCCGCAGAGGGCCTGGCTGGGGAGGCCGAAGTGCCGGGTGAGCTCCGCCCGGATCTCCTGGTCTCGCAGGAGCTTCCGGGGGCCGGACGGGTTTCCGGAGGGGGGCGGGGGTCTGGCGGGACGGGGCGGGCCCTCGCCCCCCTTCCTCTCCCTGTCCGCCCGCTGCCAGGCCGAGGAAGAGGAGGAGGAGGAGGAGGAGGAGGAGGAAGGCTCCGCGGGGGGCTCCCGCTTGGCCGCTGCGGAGGCCTGGCAGTAGTCATGGTCACCGTACAGGCGCTGGATTGGCCGCTTCCCCCTGCGGTCCTCCGGACCCCGTTGGGGGGGCGGGGCCGACGCCCGGCTGAGCTGGGCATACAGCTCGCTCTGCTGGGGGTCTCTCCTCATCCCGCCCGCCGGCAGCAGGCAGGGGGCGGGGTCAGCAGTGCCGGCCCTCTGATTGGCCGGGGACGGGGAGCCGGCTCTCTGATAGGCCGGAGGGGAGGACGCTTTGGTTTTGATCGTAGCTTTGAAAGGACTCTCTTGGCTGGCTTTGTGAGGAGGTGTGGTGGGCGGAGTCAGACCTGGGGGGGGGCAACAACCAAAAATATATATATATAATTCTGAAGAATAAAATTCTTCAAGTTTGTTGAAGCACAACAGAGTTATTCACCTGCATTGATTACATATACCTTTCACTGTGCTTAGAGTTCATTAGAGTATAACATCTCCATCCATCCATCCATCCATTATCGATACCCGCTTATCCCTGGTCAGGGTTATGGGGGGGTGGGGGTCGTGGGGGGGGCCGGATCCCTTTTGCTTATTATCCTGAATTGTGTGTGGCTCTGGTTAGGACCCTCAGGTAAGAAAGTGTTTCGTTTTTTGTTCTCACAAACACACATGCCCAGCTGTGTTTGCTTCTAAAGTTTCCAGTTCCTCGAACGGGAAACCAAGGCAATGGAAAAGGTGGGAAAATCCACTTTCACTCGACAGACTTCTGGATCTGCAGTTTTTGTTCTTGAATAAGGCCTACTCATTGTGTTGAGCTGGCTTGCACAAGGGCAGTGGCTACTGTTTGACACGGAAGTCACTAAAAATCCAATTATTAACCCCCCTCCCTCACTCTGCTCCTTAAGCAAACAGTGACAAGCACCTCGTGCATGCAAGCTCAATCAGAGTATCAACCGCAACTGCAGATACAAGGTCATTATCCGCACTATACCGCACTGTTCAGAAATGACCTGGCAGCACGTTGCATGCTGCACTGGTGCATCCCCATGTGCTGGTGCACTCTAATGCGCTGGTGCATCCCCATGCGCTGCTGCATCCCATGCACTTGTGCATCCCCATGCACTGGCATGTTTCTGTTTTAATGACAGAGGGCTGCCCTGCAGCTCAGCTCTCCTGCGGTCGCAGTGCTACCTGCAAACGTGGGCGATGCACTGGACCTCGGCTAACGGGCCAAAGTAAATAAATCAATAAATAAACAAATTAAATAAAACCTACAAATAAACACGCTAATGCAGTGGACGTCGCTTCCCAGCCCTGTCCCCCTGCATGATGGGGGCTGTTCTAATGAAAGTCTGCGAACGGGTTTCTGTGCCAAAGCCAATCTCAGATAATGCCATTAAACCTGTAATGAAAGCCTCGTGACTACTGGTGAGGGGGAGGGGGGGAGGGGGGTGAGGGGGGGGATGTTAGGGATCCTGCTGTTTTGACCCCGCTGCCCCCCCCCACCCCCGCCCCGCCCCCCCGGGCCCCCGAGCCCGGCCGATCCTGTCATATTTATGAGGAGACAGATGGCAGCTGCACGCGGAGGCCTAGCAGGCAGGTTTTTATGGCATTGTTAAGGCCCAATACATTCCTCCATTCAGCATACTCATACAAACATTTCAATCTGTCCCTCCGGCTTTCCGTCCAATCTGCTCCGCGGTGCGGTGAGCCCGGCTCTCCCTCCACCCCCCCTTCGTTCCCAAAACTGCTACCTGTCCCAACACTGCAAACAGACCCACCGACGCCTTTATTAAAACTGGATGAGCGCACGACCACGGCACCGTTACCCCAGAGCACACGGTCAAACCAGCCAGCTTACACCCCCGCGGGGTACAGCACTGACTACGCGGGAATTGCTCAGAACTGCAGTACTGTGCTGGGCAAGGTCTTAGCCCAGGGGTTTACCACCCTGGTCCTGGAGAGACACAGGATCTGCTGCGGCCCCTAACCCTGGTCCTGGAGAGCCACAGGGTCTGCTGTTGTCCCCAGCCCTGGTCCTGGAGAGCCACAGGGTCTGCTGGAGCCCCCAGCCCTGGTCCTGGAGAGCCACAGGGTCTGCTGGGGCCCCTAACCCTGGTCCTGGAGAGCCACAGGGACTGCTGGAGCCCCTAACCCTGGTCCTGGAGAGCCACAGGGTCTGCTGGGGCCCCTAACCCTGGTCCTGAACAATTAATGACTGTACGCGGATGACTTGAGAGAGCAGATACGCCTTGTCATCAGAGCTGGAGACCTGACCAATCAAATCCCAGAGAACACAGCAGCCATTCTGAGCACTATCTCCCCTGAAAATGTCCCAAAACCGTCGCACCTGCAGATGAGATTTTTATCTCAGCTGGCCCTAAAGGGCATCACATCGTTATTCTGCCAAAATATCTGCAAAGCTCACGTGACTAAGACTGAGCAGGAAGGGGCCAAAAGATAAAGACACAGGCCGCATTATAAACTTCTACTTCTGCAAAATCGCTTCTGTCCGCAAGTTACACCAAGAGGCCGGGCGGTGAGCCAGATTTTTGGTATGAATTCACGCAGCGGAATGTGGTTTTATAATACTGACATCAGTAGTATTTCATTGTTTTTCATCCAAATAATATTAAATATTGCACATTGCAACAGCATGATAAAGAATGTTGCAATGCAAACCTGAAGTGAATTGTCACTTCTGAATGAAAAATTCGTTTCGTTTCATTAGAGAAGGACTGGGGTACACTGACGGTCTGGATACGGTTTGGATTCTGAAAATCAGACCGTACGCAAAATGCAAGCTGTGCAAAAATTGTAAATGGAGGGAAAACTAGTTTAATCCTCATTTAATCCTTTAAAAAATACTTTTTTCTATATTTCTTGAATATTTTGTATAGTATCATTTGCAGGCTGCACATTAGGATTTTTTACTTTTAATGTTTACTTTAAATTTCTGAAAGTTATTTTTTACTGCATTTGTTACTGCATTTTGTCTGATCCTTACTTTTTCTAGTTACAGAAAATGTCTGTTTATACAGTTTTTCTACAGTTACAGAATATATAGTTAACTTCCTGGGTAATTTGCATTGGAAAATCAAATACCATTAAATACCGTCATACTGTCAATAATAAAATATCATATGATATTATATCGCCCAGCCCTAGCAAGTGCTCTTCTTATTTCAGTCTGGACGGAAAACAAGGAGCAGGACAGAAAGGTTCCGTACAGGGTCTCAACTCCACCAATCACAAAGAACGCTTCATCAAGCATATTTATGTGTGTGTTTTTACCTTCTGTTTTATTTTGTGCTTTCTTTAACATTTCAATTATATATTTGGTCATTTATTGACTTCTCTTGGGAAACTGGATTTCCTGTGTGATGGAAAATTCCAGGCACCTATAGAAGCCATCTTTATAATGGCAAGACCCTGCCCCCCCCCCCCCCCCCCCCCCCCTTCCTGCCCCCCAGACCAGCAGATATTTAACAATTAAAGCAATTTAATCTCAAATGAAGCAGATTTCAGCTGGATACCTTTAAACTGTCCTTTCGGGATACATTAACTCAAAGCATTCCGGCTGTCCCACCCTCCCCCCCACCCCAACCCCCCCCAACCCCCCCAACCCCCAAGTTTCAGAAGTAGTACTGAGGCCCCGCCCCCTAGTCCGAAGTTCAAAGGCCCATGATCCGCCTGTTTTCCCTGGAAATGGCCCTTTCATGGGGAGTAATCCTGCAACCCCCGGACAGGTCCAGCCTGAGGTAATATCCTTATTAACGAGAGGATAAATCAGGGATACGAAAACAGAGGCTTTCATGAAACTCCTGCGGGCAGAATTCTGGGTATTTGTGCCGTGCGTTCTCTCTCTCTCTGGCCACGGGCCGAGCTGAGCAGGAAAACTGAGGACTTATTAACACACAGATTAACGATGAACCTGGCCCCTAACACTGGCCCCTAACACTAGCCCCAAACACTAGCCCCAAACACTAGCCCCTAACACTAGCCCCTAACACTGGCTCCTAACGATGGCCCCTAACGCTGGCCCCTAACGATGGCCCCTAACGCTGGCCTCTAACGCTGGCCCCTAACGCTGGCCTCTAACACTGGCTCCTAACGATGGCCCCTAACGCTGGCCTCTAACGCTGGCCCCTAACGCTGGCCCCTAACGCTGGCCTCTAACGCTGGCCCCTAACGCTGGCCCCTAACGCTGGCCCCTAACACTGGCCCCTAACACTGGCCCCTAACACTGGCCCCTAACACTGGCTCCTAACGATGGCCCCTAACGCTGGCCTCTAACGCTGGCCCCTAACGCTGGCCCCTAACACTGGCCCCTAACACTGGCCCCTAACACTGGCTCCTAACGCTGGCCCCTAACACTGGCCCCTAACACTGGCCCCTAACACTGGCCCCTAACACTGGCCCCCCTCTGTCAGCACTGCTCTGTGCGCGCACACACACACACGCACACACACAAACATACACACGTGTACACACACACTCACACACACAAATACACACAAATACACACACACAAACATGTACATGCAAACACACGCATACTCCCACACACACACACACACACAAACATACACACACACGTGTACATGCACACACATGCACACTCCCACTCACACACACTCGTGCCCACTCCCACACAGACACACACACACAAGCAAACATACACACAGTCTGCCTCACCCACTCACTGTCTCACACACACACACACACACACACACACACTCTTTGCAAGGGGTCAGCCTTTCCCCAGCATCCTAACTGCTTCTCAGAAACACTGATTAAATCACTAACACTAACCAATACTACCTTCAGACACAGGTGGTTCATAACATAAAAAAACAAGAAACGCTGCATCATCTTTACTGGTCAATTAAAATCAAAATGTCCACTTCAGTTCGCCCACCACCATCAGTAAAAAAAAATATTTTTTTAAGTTTGGATCTGAAATAATAAACCCTTCATAAATCATTCAGGCAAAAAAACAAAACAAAAAAAAAGCCTACAGTTACAGCGTCACCAAACATTAATGTCATGTGGGCCTAATTACCTTCACCTATAGTTTCCACTGACACATGTAATTAATTAAAAAATAATAACGCTGCTGCCTCCACCACTAATTATCCCGCTCTGAGCACTGACCCCGTTTGGGGGACACGGCAATTAACATAAACATTAGCAAAAAAACATCAGGTACTTTTGGGAGCTTCGACATCACACGAGTGCCATCTTTTATATCACATTTCTCTTTGCTCAGATCCTATGTAAGAGTGACAAGCATTGTTCTTCACGACGCTAAAATTACCGTAAAACCTGGTGTATAAGATGCTGTCTTCATAGGGATTGAAAACAATACACCGGTCTACATTATTTTCTGTGATTTACGGAAGGATTCAGGCAAGAAGACCAACCATCAAATTCACTAAAACAGGAACGGAGGACGCCAAAATTCCTGAGATATAATCTAAAGAAGCTGTACCCAGGATTAAAACCAAAAACCTTCTGCTTCTCACTTCCCTAACTGGGCAGCTTACATTTACCCTACATCTTTTAGCTGAGGCTATCTTCCAGACTGACAGGCAGAATAGTATAGCACAGGTTTATAGCAATAGTACAGAATAGTATAGTACAATTGTATAATAATAGTACAGAATAGTATAGTACAGTCGTATAGTAATAGTACAGAATAGTATAGTGCAACTGTATAGTAATAGTACAGAACAGTATAGTACAGTCGTATAGTAATAGTACAGAATAGTATAGTACAACTGTATAGTAATAGTACAGAACAGTATAGTACAGTCGTATAGTAATAGTGCAGAATAGTATAGTACAGAACAGTATAGTGCAGCTGTATAGTAACGGTACGGGACAGTATAGTTCAGAATAACAGCTGTAGAACCAGTTTAGGTCAAGCACCTCAAAATAGCAGGACGCCACCTAGGATTGGAACCTGCAACCTCTGGGTTACAAGCCCAGTACACTGCATCGTCGCTGCTATGCCCTCGTAGGCGTGGCCGAGGACGTGCGGGCTCTCACCTGGAGTTCCGGACAGCTCCACGCTCAGTGCACGCTCAATGGTTTTGTTCTCAAACGGTGACTCCTTGTGGTCACTGAAACAGAAACGGTGTTGATTTAGCACTGGTTGGGCAGGACAAGGGGGGAGCAAAATGTTTCTTTTTTAATGGTTATATAAATGGAAATGAAAGGGATAAATGCCTCAATGTTTTTTTTTGTGTGTGTGTTTTTTTTTTTTGTCTGGGGTTATGTTTTGGTTTCTCTATAAGATTCTCTCACTTACTTTGAAGACTCTGGGGTCAAAGGAAGTGGCAAGGTGGTTGGTTTGGCTGTAGAACACAAAGGAGGATGGGAATTACTGAACTAGAACCCAAACATCTCCACTTCAGTCTCAGATCTGATCATTAACAGCAGCTTTTTGTTGCAGACCCTCGACCCACAAGGCTATATTTTTTTTAGTATCTTAGTTCGTACTTTAAAGAAACAATGGATTCTGGCATTAGACCCCGTTTGTTGTTCTCTGTTGGGATGAAATGGCGGCGAAATCCCTCCAATCCATGGGTTTATTTTTCTAGACTAACTGACTCAACTGAACAGAACAGAAAATACGAAAAAGAAAAAAAAAGAAAGAAAAAAAAAACAGACACCAAGCAGAAAACTGTGTGACACCAGACAAGAAAGTTTCAGAAGTAACTCAGAAGCATGCAGAGAACCAAGAGAAGGAAAGAAGAGGAAGAGAAAGAGAAGAGGAAGCTTGTGCGGCCGTTCCCATGTTTGGGAGCGTCAGCCACGGGACGCCTCATAGTTAAAGAGCAGGTCCATCACAGCCGAGCTCTGGGGTTCCCCTCGCACACTGGGCACTGGGGCTGATCCGGGCAGAAATCGGGTGACCAAAATGTTAAGATTCCTAAATGTGAGCTGTGATAGCCAAGCTTCACGCCACCCGCTAACATGCTAACGTGCTAACCCCCCAGCCCCCTACGGCCAGGCTAAAGCTGCTGTGTGCACCAATACCCGGTACAGCTGGCTGACTGTCTTCAAAGCGATTATTAAATTCTGATTAGCACAAAAAGGGGGGGATGGGGGTTAGTATGGAGCCAAACGGAGGATTTAGTCAAAGCAAAGAGGAGGGGTTGGGTTTTGGAGGGGAGGGGAAGTGAGAAGAGGGGGGGGAGAGATTTAGCAGTGGTTACCTAACAGCGGGAGGACCTGGTCATCAGGGGGGGTCGCGAGAGCCTGTCTGTGTGGGACGGGGGGGTCGAGGTCACCTACTGAGATAACACAGGCTGGGAAAGGGGACCTGGGGGAGCCCGTGAGATCATCGTCAGCACCCCCACCGAAAAGCCCCCGCCGCTCCCCGGCGAGCGGGCCCGGCTCGTCCCGCCTCCTAACGGCCACCGCGCCGCGCCGAGGCGTCTCGCTAGACGAAGCCCCGCCCACGCCCTGGAGGCACCGCCCACACCGGCCCGAGGGGCTGGTCTCCCGGGGGAGGAGGGAGTAGGAGTGCAGGTATCTAACAAACCTGGCGGCTGCCTGACCTGGTTGGCTCTCTAAATTGGGCCGGGGGTCACCGTGGCCAATCAGAGCTGGGGATTCTGGTTCAGCCCGCCCCTCGGTGGCGTCGGCCCGGCGACCGCAAGTGCAACCTCCCCTCCTCATCATCCTCCTCCTCTTCCTCGTCTGCCAAGCAGCGCCGGCGGAACCGGTCGCTACGGCGATGGGCAGGACCTCACCTCGCTGGTGATGCTGATGCTGCTGCTGCTGCGGCGACGTCGATGTCTTCTTCTTGGAGGAGGACGAGGCAGCAGAATTGAAGGACAAGGAAGAGGAGGAGGTGCAGGACAGAGAGGAGTACGAGGAGGCGGACGAGGAGGACGATGACGGCGAGGATGAGGAGGGGGGCGAAGAGGAGGCGGCCCCGCCCGTGTCCGTGCAGCTCCTCTGTGCTTTGGTGTGGTGGGGCGTGTCCCCGCCGGAGGTGAGGTGTTTGAGCAGCTCCACGCAGGGCCTCCGGGACCCCCGGCTCTGCTGCGCACAGGGACCCCCCCTCTGCCGGCTGTTCCAGGGGCTCTCCAGCTGCGGAAACACACCCCAAAAACACGCATCACGGCGCGGAAATCTTCGATTCCAATTCGGGTCATGGTGCTCATACAATTAAGAACGGTATTACCACTTAAAACCTTCAGTAAATATCCAGCCTTATAAATGAATAGAGACTAAAACACAAGCCATATGCCTCACCCAGGACATGCAGTAGCTTAGGAATTAAGGAACAAGAGCAGGTCAAAACCTAGTATGTGGCTGGACCGAACCGGCCGACCAATGGTGTAACTTCATAATTCAGTCACAGACATTCGCGTTTATAGGGCTGGCCCCGCTGCTGCGGTCCAGCCAAAAAGTCACTTAATATTATCAGTAGCATTGTACTTTAAAATGAATAATGTATTAATTAACTTAAATCAATGTTATAGCACAATTAATAATAATGTAATAACTTAATTATTTCTGGAATGCGATAGCTTAATTTAAAAAGGAACACGGCCCTGATACACTCACTGTTCAGTCCAAGAACAAAGACTGCGGGAAAGAACCGCAATTTATCCAGAAATAAAAAAGATTTAAACAATGACTGCCGCAGAAATGAGAGGATAGTTAAAATTATATTTCTCCAAAAGCGCCACACCATCAACATTTCACATTCCTACCTTTGTACAAATACAGACTTGCAAAATAAACGTGCACTTAGTAAATAAATAAATGTAGTTACGCATAACAGTTTCAAGCTCACCAACCCTAGAGCTTCACTCCAAAACAGCGAGCGGTGGCATCATGCAAATAAGATCACAGAGAGAACAGAATGTGCTTAAGAAATCCCAGTTCAACAGTAAACATCCTTAACGCTCCACAAAAACGACTCAAGGCATGAACGTAAACTGTAAACACAAGACCTTCGTTTTCTCTACTGCTTAAAAGCCATTTTCATTTTCCCTGGGCTAGTAGCAGTTAGCTGCTTCTCCAGCAAAACTGGGTTATTTTAATCATTCAGGAGATGCTATTAAGTTAAAACCTCGGGGTTTTGGCTCTCTTCTAACACAAGCAAACCATTAAAGTGAGCTTCAGCGAGCGACGCAGCGGCCTCAGTACGAAACACAGAAACCAAACGGCAATCAGCGGGGGCGTTTCATTATCAGAGAGAGAGGCACCGGAGAACGGGGGACCAGTAGTTAACAATCAGGACCGCGATAGGAAAACAACAGGATAACTCCCGAAACGGCAGCACGGAACTCACACGCGCGAGCACAAAGGCCGCCGACAGCTGCCCGACGCTAATAAATAAATAAATAAATAAATAAATAAAGGCACGCAGGTAGCTACCTTGGCGAGGGCGGCGGACGGCGGTCTGCTCCGCTGGTTGGCAGCTGCATGGTTCTGCGCCGCGCCGCCCGCGCGCGCGCTGTAGCTCAGCTGCGCGTTGGCGGGAGCAAGCAGGAGTTTCTTCAGCTGCGGGAAGACGAGAGAGGGGCGGGTGTGAGAAAGGGCCCGTGCGCTCCTCCAAAAAATGAAAAACATCTGCGAACGACCCCCGCCCCCCCCGGGGTGACTGATGGGACTCCGTCTCCGGTGTTCCGCCGCCGGGACTTCTGGGTTAAGAAGTTTTTTTTTTTAAGATTCTCCATTTATTTCGTTCCGTATTCCTCTTGCACCTGTCGCGGCTCTCTAAACTCTTAACGTCTATCTACACGCCAGTAAAACCAAAGCTGTGACATGCACTGGTGTGGCGTGCAAGCGGAGAATAATTAAAAACAACAACAACACGTCTTTTATCATGAAAAATAACAAAATAAAAAAGACAATAGGAAAGACGCAGTTGTGAGGCAGGCGTGGCCGAGGGCTTTCTCAGCAGAGGGCTAAACGAACGTGTCTGAATACCAAATAATTTCAGCAGCTGCCCGGCTTCGCTTTGCTCTGCTGAGCCACGCTTTGTCACGGAATTATGGATCATTTAACGCGATTAATTGCAGCTTGAATTTATTTAAAATAAAAAGGCATTTCAGCAAAACACTTTCCTAAAAGATTTTTTTTGTTTGATATGGACATATATTCAGTGCAACCACAATGACTTTGTGGTCCGTATCTTTTTGGTAAAAAGTTTAAAAAAGGTTTATGTTCTGTTAACCCCAAATGCAGTATTTCAAAGTCACCTTAGTAACACAAAAAAAAGTTACTGCTGCCATTGGAAAGGTTTTTTTTTTTTCTTCACAAATTTGTCACATTGAGGTTAATGTCAAAACGCTCAGTGGGCGGGCGCAAATCCAGGTAATGTTGATCGTGGGAGAGGCGACGAGGTCACCGTCTCTGGAAAGTGCCAGAAGGGATCTGGCCTCTCAAAACCAATACTTATTTCCTGAAAAATAACGTGACATTTTTTCCCCCTGTAGTGCAGTAGTACAGCTAAACATAAACCTTGTTTTAATTTGTTACTCAAAATGAAGGACAAAGGGCAGTGTGGTTACACCGGGAAAAAAAAGGGTACATAGAGCCAAAAATGAGCGGCATTAAATGTTAACTGAAGACTTTAATCTGGGAGCGTGTTGCGGTCACGTGGGGTCACATGGGGTCACGTTGAGCGCGTGGTATCGACAAGCCGGGGGAAGGTGTTCTCGGGGAAAGCGCCGTAAGGAGTCTCACCAGGGACGGCTCCTCGGACTCCGGCGTCTGGGCGGGGCAGGTGGGCGTGGTGGCGGGGGAGGGGCAGGTCCTTTCGCCGCCGTTGGCCACGCCTCCCTCAGTCAGGGCTTCGAAGGAGGGCAGGCCGTCCTCGTCCACCGGGATGCTGTCCAGCGTCTCCGTCAGCACCGCCAGCAGGTTGGCCTCGCTCTCCTCGTCAATCTTCTGGAAGGGGGGGGGCGGGGCGCGGAGGGACAGAAA
>NC_049205.1:63701436-63703936 GCF_013347855.1 Anguilla anguilla
GTAACATGGTGTGTGTCTCCAGAGCCACGTCTCTGAACAGGAGGGCAACTCAGGGGTCAGTCTGCTTAACCTCCTCAACACAGCCCACCAGGAGAAGAAGAGCGAACAGACAGATACACCCTCCGCCAGGTAACCCCTCCGCCAGGTAACCCCTCCACCAGGTAACCCCTCCGCCAGGTAACCCCAGAAACAGGTACCCCTCCACCAGGTAACCCCAGACCAGAGTTACCCCAGAAACAGGTACCCCTCAACCAGGTTACCCCAGAACCAGTTACCTCTTCGCCAGGTTACCCCAGAGCAGAGTTACCCCAGAGCCAGGTTACCCCAGAGCAGTTACCCCAGAGCCAGGTTACCCCAGAGCAGAGTTACCCCAGAGCCAGGTTACCCCAGTGCAGAGTTACCCCAGAGCCAGTTACCCCAGAGCAGAGTTACCCCTGCAGGTGAAACACAACGCAGCAGGAGCAGGACTGAGCCTCCAGTAAGAGCTGACTGCCCTATTAGTTGAATACATAGTGAGCAATCAGATATATACACACTATGCACGGGTGCACACACACACACTCAAAATAAACACACACACTCACACATACAAATACACACACACTCAAAATAAACACACACGCACACCCACACACACACACACACACTCAAAATAAACACACACGCACACCTACACACACACACTCAAAATAAACACACACACACACACACACACTCTCTCTCTCTCTCTCTCACTATCTTATCGTCATGGTTTGGCTACAGGTTCACAGGTTGCGATAAAATACTTAACCTGACTTTCTGCAGTGAATAATACCCAGATAAATAAACACAACATAACACAACATAAGCAATAGCAGTGCAAGCTGCAGTGGATGAGAGCCTCAGCTATTAAAAAAAAAAAACGTCTCCGTAGCGTAAATATAACCAAGTTCTCCCGGTGGGTTCTCCCAGTGGGTTCTCCCGGTGGGTTCTCCCGGTGGGTTCTCCCGGCGGGTTCTCCCGGCGGGCTCCCCCGCGCTTGTTGCCGGGTTACGTGAGGTTCCTGTTAGACAGGAAGACGAGCGATGAGGCGGAGCAGCGCCAGCGCGTAAGTGAGCAGCCCAAGGTGCCCGTTAGAGTAAGTGAATAATAATTATATTAATCTCCGCAGAGAGAGAGGGAGCGCGCGGCGGGCTCCTGTCCGCCAGGGCGCGGGGATGACGGACTGCAACACGCCGACGGCTCACTGGCAGAGGGTTCATCCCCCACCGCACAAATCTCTCCACAGAGCTAATCTCTGGGACGTGGACACCCCCCGCGACGGCTCCATCTTGCTTCTCAGGGCGTCCAGGGAGCTTTTGGGGGCCTTTGACGGGGACGTCCAGGGACGTCCTGAAATACAACTAATCTGAATCCGTATAAAAACAATTTTAAAAGCATTTTTAAAAAATGTATTAATTTACGCAAAACGTCCGCACGTGCGGTGGGAGGGAAACCGTTAAAAGCAAACGATCTTATCGCCACGGAGACCGCAGCAGGAGGACAGCCCCCGTGGGAAAGCTTTATGCTGATTGGTTAATAAACCCATTAGATCGGCTTTTTGGACCCAGCCTTGACCGAAGGCAAAAGCGGCTCAGCCGACGGCTTTGGCTCTGCAGGGGGAGGTGGGAGGGGGTGGGGTGGGGGTATTACCTGAGTGGATCACACCGCCCCCCAGATCTCTCAGACAGGAAGTGGGGCTCCAGCGAGGCAAACGCTGGGATAAAAATAAACCACTCCGGCTCTTCGACGACCGCCTAAATAAAAAGGAGGGAGCGGAATGCTGGAGCGGGACAGCGCTCCGGAACACAGACCCTGGAACCAGACAGCAGCAGGATTATGAGCCCGGGAGCAGAAACTGCCCCCTGAATATCAGATTACAGGGTCATCTTGTGCCACCATAGATACACACACACGCACGCACACATTCTCAAACACACACACACACACACACACACACAGCACCGGAAATCTCCTGAATCAGTCCCGGATTCCTCTGCCTAGCCTAGTGTTCCCTTACAAAGCCCAAACACACCGGCCGTGTCTGCGCCAAGCAACGTTTCCAAACACTCCACAAACTTCCAGCTTCAGTGCTTGATGCTTTTCTGATGAATCGACCCGAACGAGAAACGGAGAGGAGAGGAGAGGAGAGGAGAGGAGGGGAAAGGAGAGGAGAGGAGAGGAGAGGAGAGGAGAGGAGAGGAGAGGAGAGCGGGACAGGAGGAACGGGAGGAAGAGCCGCTTTTTTCCCCTTTTGCATTCATCTTTTAAAAGTCTGAGCCTTCTCTGACAGTCCGACCGCCAGGGTGGCTTCTCTCCCTTCTCTCTCCCTTTGCCTGCGTTATGACATCAGCAATGTAAAGCGCGACACCGCTATCTTTTTAATGAACGCTCGTTTAACGTGCGCCAGCTGCCACGTCTCCCTGTTCCCGATCGTGTAGAGGAACGGCAGGGCGTGGGCAGGGCGGCAGAAACAAGATGG
>NC_049205.1:63711436-63731436 GCF_013347855.1 Anguilla anguilla
CCTTAACCGATTATGCCCACATACGACTTTTCATGTCTCAAATTTTTTATTGATCTAATTTTCGTATGATCTAATTTTTATTGATCTAATTTTCGGGACAAAAGAGTACTCATTTTGTGTTCTTTGGTTTTTGTATAGTTTCTACAAATGAACTCAGATTTTATTCATATGTTGACATAAAATAAAAGATAAACGTGTTAACCCCTCCAACCTGGCAGCCATTTTGGAACATCTTTACATCATAACCTATGCACTCCACGTCAAAATTTATTCATTATAATACACAAAGACTGCCTGAAGGAAATATGAGGAAAATTGGAAACATGAGCCAGTAAAAACGTTGGTAGAATTTTTATGGAGATGGACAGAGAGGAAGAGGCTGGAAACAGACCTGACACCGAGCTTGGTAAATGGACTGCATTTATATAGCGCTTTACAATTGATGCCTCTCATTCACCCATTCTCACACACACACACACACACACTCACACACTCACACACACCAACGGTGAAAGGCTCGTTGGGAGCAATTAGTGGTTAGGTGTCTTGCTCGGGGACACTTCGACACGTCCAGGGCGGGGGATCGAACTGGCAACCCTCCGACTGCCAGACAACCGCTCTTACCTCCTGAGCTACGTTGCCCCAAGTTTCCATCGAGCACAAACATCCTGGAACACAAGATGAGCCGCCCGTCCCGTCCTGCCCTGTCCCGTCCCATCCCGCCCCGCCCCGCCCCACCCCATCCCGCCCCGCCCCGCCCCACAACCCGTCCCGTCCCGCCCCGCCCCGCCCCGTCCTGTCCCGTCCCGTCCCGTCCCGTCCCACCCCGTCCCGTCCCGTCCCGTCCTGCCCCGTCCCGTTCGCTCACTTTGGGCCGTTTGAGACGCTTTTCTCTTCTCTACTTTCCCCTCCACTTTTCTTCCTTTTTTTCCCCCCACTTTCTTTTTCCCCTCCTACACCAAAATCACACAACTGCACTGCTGTCGCTTTGCTTTTCTTCTCCTCAGCGAGGCTCGGCTTTTAGATCCGTTTCAGAGAACAGCTGCGTCTCTCTCTCTCTCGAGCCAACGGGAGCGTACGTCTCACGGCTGTCAGAGGAAAGGTGCGTCCAGTCGGGGCTCGACAAGAATCCGACGCTTCCGAGAGCGTGTGCACATTTCGCCGGTACATCTCAGCATTTCGCAGATGCTCTTGTCCAGAGTGACTTGCATTTTATTTACATTAAAAAAAAAAACCACAATCCGTTTATAAGGCAGGTATTTAGCGAAGCGATTCAGACGAAGATCTTTTTGGAGATTGGCTGAATTACGTTGTTCCACCTGGGAATCAAGCCCAGCTCCTTTCCCATCACGCAGCCAACCGCCTATGTCTGTGCGTATAGGACAACAAAGCAAAAGAATATCCGCACACCGAAATGAGAAGCTCCCCAGAATTTACATAACCCACAATGCAGCGTTTTGGCCACAAAGACCTTCATCGGGCACGCGGTTGGTTAATTCCATTAATTCTTGGGAGCTTTTGATATCTATGTGCGGATATTTTGTGATATGCGCACTAATATCTCTCCTTCGCATGTACGTGACGATGAACCTCTGGGATAGTGTTCAGTTGTGCACCAAGAGCAGACCGCGTTTTATCAAAGATGCACACCCGCATGCCGTGGGCTTGTGCACGCCACACACATTCTTGCTTCCGAACAAGCTGAGCGTTTGCCTCCCGAGGTCCTGGCAATACTTCTCATTCAGTACATTGAGGAGACACAACGACTGTAAAGACCATGAGCGGCCACCTCCACAAATTCCTCCAACATGTCCTCTTCTTCATGTTCAGTTTTAACACGTGGCGAAACAGAGCAAGGAATTCTGGGTACATCAACAACGGATAAGGTCGGTCTCTATGCATGCTGGGAAGGCATCCTCTGAAATGCACTGGGGGAAAAATTTCGGTTTTGGGACAGCACTCAAAATGGCTGCCGTAAAAAGCCAACTGTTTCTCCCAGTACTTCAGGGCACAAGGCCGGTAGGCCTGTGAGCAGCCGATTCATGACGGCTTCAGGCAGCCAATCAGACCAGAGGGCCTGGACGTGTTCCCTCTCAGGGCTTCCCCGGGTGTCCCCAAAGCCAGGATGATCCACTGCACAACACAGAGGAGTTCCACTGGTGTGACCCCATTTCACCCCACTCATCACCCCCAGCTTGATCTCAGTCCCTGTACCCGGGTCACAGTAGGACAGCTGATCTAGGATCAGTTTGGCCCTTTTTAGCTCATAACGGATAAGGGTAGGCTAAGGAATGGTCAGAATTGCTGCTAAGGTGATTTCTGGATAAGCTCCACAGCCGAGGATCGGATTTGTGCATCTGAATCTTCAGCACGGCTCTCCGGATTCAAACTGCTATCCACCAATCACCAGCTCCAATGCACAGCCATAGAGCAATCCACCAATCACCAGCTCCAATGCACAGCCATAGAGCAATCCACCAATCACCAGCTCCAATGCACAGCCATAGAGCAATCCACCAATCACCAGCTCCAATGCACAGCCATAGAGCAATCCACCAATCACCAGCTCCAATGCACAGCCATAGAGCAATCCACCAATCACCAGCTCCAATGCACAGCCATACAGCAATCCACCAATCACCAGCTCCAATGCACAGCCATACAGCAATCCACCAATCACCAGCTCCAATGCACAGCCATAGAGCAATCCACCAATCACCAGCTCCAATGCACAGCCATAGAGCAATCCACAGATCTCTCAGCTTTTAGCCTATACTTTATACCTATCAAACACACACGTGCGCGCACACACACACAAACACACGTTCTCATGTGCACGTAGTGAATCTGGATCTGCGTTCAGTAGATGGGTAGTTGTCAACGTGGTCTGAAGTAAATGGTGGGTACACTCCATGGGTGTGACCAACTTACTGGGTTTCTGACTGTTGACAATAAAGGCAAATGTATCAGGAAGTTTCTTCGAAGTTTCTCTCATACTGTCCATGTGACGCTCTCCCTGTGCGCTCATTGGCTAAGAAATAGTCGCCTACTAGACCTCCTGCAGCCATCTGGGGTTCCTGGAGTCTGTTCCCAGGGTGTGAGTCACCACATCAACGCCCCTTTGATGTCAATTAATTCCTGGACTGATTTCTTTGGCCTACATCAGTCCTTTAGCAGCAGGATTCTCTGCTAAAATTTCCCGCATTTCAGCATCGACACAAACGTGACGACTTAAATAAAGCAACTCAAACACAACGACTTAAATAAAGTGACTCAAACATAACGACTTAAATAAAGCAACTCAAACATAACGACTTAAATAAAGCAACTCAAACATAAGGACTTAAATAAAGCCCGCAGTGTACGGAGCAGTGATCGGCATGGCTTGCTGTAGTGGCCCAGCGGAATGGGGTGGGGGGGGGGGGGGCTATGGGGGGGTTGTGGGGAGGAGGGGGTGACTTCAAACGGACCGGCTCAGTTCAGCTCACTGGCGTGTGATTTACACACACTCACACACACCTCCCATCGCATGCTTTGTGGTCCTTGCCAAGGACCAGGAGTCAAGTTCACAGCTTGTTTTTTTTTTTTTTTTTTTGGGACAGGTGCGGCCCAGCTGTGTCGCCGGGACAACCCGAGGTGCCCTGGTGTGAACCAAGTGAGTGTGGGTCAGGGGAAGCCCAAAGGTCCACAACTGCCCCCCCCCCCCCCCACCCACCCCACCACCCCCACCCCCGCCACACGTGCCGCAGCTGAGCAGGACTGGGTTGATACACCTGTTACTACACCACACACCCTGAATTTCCAACACTACTAATATAAATATATAGATTAATTTCCATGTATCGTCAGCATATTCCTGTCAGGTACGGTGGAAAGTCATTTTCCAAGACCCGACAAACAAAAAAAAGCTTGGATGTAGCTTTTTTTTTTTTTTTTTTTTTTTTTTTGTTAAAGCTTGAAATAAAGACGAACTGGTCAATGCAACAATAAATAAATAAAAAATTTAAGTGTACACGTAATTTCGGTCTTCATCCAGACTTGTGAGCGCTCATGAAACAGGATGATTGGAACTGAGAGCAAGTGCAGACACTGATATCCGCTTTGATTTATATGCGCAGAGCGCAAAAGCGCGCGACGCTGCGGCCGAGCGATTAGCGAATGAGGGTGTGAGGAAGAGACTCGCTGATTGCAAAGGGCTTTTAATGACAACACCACGTGATTAGAGATCGGTCCGGAGGTAGGTGTCAACCGAACATATTCCAGTAAACATGTCAACGGGACCGCAGCAACGGCAGATTGCAGAGCATAGGGGCTTGTTTTGACAAATGATAGGGGCTTATTGCGGCGGCCGAGGCGCTTCTCAAGAAAGGTATTATTTAAAAAACAGAGAGACCTCCGGTGAGGATTACAGAGAATAGAAAGTCGGCTACTTTACACGCTGATTGACAGATACAGCTGTTTTTGTATTATTACTCCGTTAAAGAAACGATGCAAACACTCTCGTCCATCAGCGTCCACAGATAAGTTTAAAAAGACGCGAGCCGAACCGCGAGATGCAACCGCACTCTTCCGATTGTTAACGTCGAAACTACTAAAGCGGTTTAAGTGCGTCGGGTCTGTAGGGTGGCATCTCGACACACCTCCGCTAGCAGTACAATGATGTTTCGATAATGCATGCGTGTGCTTGGTCTACTTGCGCCTTCTCCCCGTCCGGCGTATTTAAAATCGCTGGCCGCAGCCGCAGCACTGTAGCCCAGCCATTATGCTGGCTTCTCCCGAAAGTCCTGAACTGAGAGGATGCAGTATTATTTTTCGAATATTGTGTTATTGTGCACGTTTTTATTTATGTGTAGAATAATCCAAGTTCAAGGCGGTAGCCTATCGCTTTACTTACCCGTTGTTGTCATGTTCAAACTTGTTATTTTTAAAAAGACAATTTCACTTAACGAGGCAGTGTTTTGGCGATGAGCCGTTCTGGTTATGCTTTTTTTTTTTTTTTTTTTTTTAAAAAGCGTGGCTTTATGATGAGGCAAATGTACACGAACGCAGTAGTTAACACTTCGTGGGCTGGACTTGCACGGGTAGTTATTTAACTAGGATGCTTATTTCAGCTCAGTTAATGGAAACATATATACGGTCAAAAGCCACTGGGTACCGTTAAGCTATGGCATTCTCGGGCAGCTATATCAAGAGATCGCTTGCTAGCGTTCCCCTGGTTATAACGTCCGTTAAATTCTGACATAAAGCGAGGACAACGACTGGATCGAACCGGGACAATGCAGTGTCAATGGCAGCGGAGGTAAAAGTTGCACTGGGATAGAAATGATTAATATTTCGGGCGTTTCGTCAGTTTCAGTGAAAAACCCTTCGCGAGCCAGGATAAATGCCCCCACAGCCTAGCGGGGGACAGAGCTTTCTCGTGACTGGAAAGATTTCCGAACGCAAGGCGCGCGCGTGCAATACTTTCCAGCTGCAAGCGGTCCCGCTGAGACAACCAGCATCATGTGTTGGCACGGAATAAACAAAAAATTCAAAAACTACTGAGATAAGCATCTCATACAGCAGAAGTGCACACAACCCCTCCTCCCCCCCAGACACCCACTATATTTTCACAGAACCCCCGTGCAGTGAGTTATGAACACAGACAGCGCATCAGCAATAAAACTGAGGTCTCCACGGTCCATCTTCCCCCAATCGTTCCGAAACACAACAGCTGAAAATTAGTTCGTAAATATTTGCTCACCTCAAATTCTCTCCACAAAGAGTCCTGCGTGCACCTGTCCCACGCCATCCAGGCACTGAATGACGATATGGAGAAAAAAATATATATATATTTACCGGAACTAAAAAGAAATCCACTATTTCTCCGCTAGTTCTCGCTCAGGGAACTACCCCCCTAACTGAGCATGAACCGAAGGCACCTGTCTTACAACCGCTTGCTGTCACATGACAAAGCTATTAAAAGTAGGCAGGGGAGTGACGGCTCGCGGCCAGTCCCCCCACCCCCCGTCCACACAACTCGAGTAAAGCCAATGACGTACTGTTCTGGCGGGCGGAGTCCGGAATACGCGTAGTAAATCTTTTCCACTATTAAACGGGTCGAGCCTTGCTCTTTGCTCCGCGAACACAGCCAGAGAGGCGCGGGGCGAGACGCCGAGCGCTGTTCGCGTGAGCTCGCGAGCGCTCCCAAAAGAGCCAGTAGACGCTCCGCCTCGCCTTGGATCTCGAGCACGTCGGTAACATCAAAACAAGTATTGATTACAGTTTTCAGAATCCGATACGCCAGTAAAAAGCTAATAGTGTTTCTGCGTTATGTCGTGTGCAGAATCCCAAACACTGTCAATCAAAAGTAAAATAACTTGCGGTACTACGATGTACATAATCAAATTCAAATGCAAAATAACTGGATCTATAATTCTGACATCTACAAAGTAATTATTGGAGTAGGCTACTTAGTTCAACGTTATTAATCGAAACCAAACTATGAGGGTACCTTTTGAACAACTAATCTAAAAGAGGCTGAAAGCTTTCATAAGCCACTGGCGAAAAGGGTGAAAATAAGTGTATGCAAACTGTAAACATGTAAGTTACGTAAGACGCATTTAAAGGTTTACAAGAACTTCAAAGGGACGAGAATTTTGAAGAACTGTTTCGCGGAAGTGCCATCATGCACGCTCTCCGGTTCCATACGTGCTGTAGCACTGTATAACTCCACTGCTCGCTGGCGAACGTTCGGAAGTTCACTCACGAAATGTGCTAATTGCTTCCAAGGTGTATAAACATGTGTTCAGTTGTTTGCATACTACAAGTGGGCTGCGCTATTCGCGCCGGGACCAGTATGCACTTAGTGCTGGCCCGGGTTGGCATACTGTTCGCACGTTCCAATACGCTTCACGGACAATTTGACTCCACGCCACCCTGGATCACGCTGTACTGCCAAAACGACCCCCCTGGCTCCATCGGGGCATTGTATAGATTCTTCCGATAGACTCCCGTTTCCATTGCTCTGCAAATCTATGTGCGGCTTTTAAATCGGAGTCTGTCTGTTGATTCATCTTCCTTTTTTAATGTCTCAATTTTTAAAAATATAACAGAAAGAAAACTGCCATGCAGTTAAAAAAAAATTCAGGAACACGAGAATGCCACGGTTAAAAAAAAAAAAAAATTAAAACCCAGTTCGCTCCAGAATAAAAAATTGACAGGAATTTGCCTTTATTTGGTCCTGCCGATCGTTTCAACCGACATAAGGGCATCTGCTCCCAGCGGGGGACAAAACGTGTGCAGTGTCAACATAGGATGTGTACCAAACACATTTAACAGCAAACAAGAACCAAAGGTCTATGTAGACACTGAAAACACGTCGCGGGTCGTCTACCCGTTTTTCAGCAGGTACTTCAGTCAACGACCATTCCATAGGCACGGATATTTTTAATTTATTTATTATTTATTTATTTATTGGTCAAGGGATCTGGCAATCGTTACTCCAGCTGTTACGAACTGTTACTGTTCCTCTTGAAACCAGCCAACACGGATGTGTTCTGGTTAAATGCAGAGGAATAATTTTATTTATTCATTTATTTATTTATTTATTGACACCAAAGACAGGATAATCTCTCAAGATTACACTTTGACAGCTCCGTAGAAGCCACAGGCTTCTGCCATTATGCACACTGCAGTGATGCTTCTGTCCTCCCTAAGAAAATAATTCGGACTTTTGTTGCTCTCTTTTGTTCATATCATTAATTTCCCCCTTTGAATCCATCCTATCCCTGTTAAGGGAATAGTTTGGACAAATGCGCGGCCCTTCCCAGAGTCCCGAGCGCGCGCAATTACCAGGAGCTGACAGTAAAACATACGGCGCTAATGCGAGCCGTCTGCAAACTGGACCTGTTTTCTGGTTTCGCTCTGCTACAGCGATTCAGCTCATTTGTGCATGCTTCCCGCGACAGCCTCCTTAAAATTAGCAAGCTGCACATGTCCCATTAAGTGTTTAATTGCATATAAAATTGTAAAATGGTTAATAGAGGAACACAATGTGATTTTTATATTGCACAATAAAAGCTGTCTGCTCTCTCGGGAGGGGAGCAAACCTGCTTATCTACCGCAGTACTGTACCCCCCCCCCCCCCGCTCCCCGCCCCCCCGCCCCCATCCCCCGCCCCCCCCCACCATGATCTCCAACAGTGGCAGGTACGTCTGCAATGGCATCCGAATAAGATGCCAGCTTCTGTTAAAAAATTACTACAATGCACACAAAGTCCTTACACCCTTTATGGTGCGATTAGATCGCAAGTGTGTGATTAGAATGTTCTTAACTGAACATTCCAAGTCAGATGTAACAGTCACTGCTGGTGACTGAAAGCAGCGGAGCTTCCAGAACAATGACTCAGAATTTCCGAGAGTTTTTTTTTCCCCCCCCAAAAACCTACTGTACCAAGGGTTGATGTTGGTCTGTGTCTAATGCCAGCCTTGCGATCAGTCAGGCGTGTCCATTATAAGGAACAGAAAAATACCAAAAGCCCTGCCTGAGGGCCCGTGCTTTTCCACAGACAGCCCTCTGCACCGCCCGAACGCACCTGCAACGACAACAGAAAGAAACCCTTCAATGAGTGCATATAAACAAGTGCATATTTATATATTACAATATATCGCTGTTTTGGAACTGAGGAGGCAAAGGCAACTAGAACAAGGTGAACGCGCCAAAACACAGAAGAGAGTTGACGGGGGTACGCGATGTTGGCTCAACCGCGGACGAAACCCGAAATAAACCCGCTGGCCTGGACCCGGCTGCAGGGAGCAGCACTGAACGTGCACACTGAACATGACCCACGCTGCGCTTGTGAACGTGCACACTGAACATGACCCACGCTGCGCTTGTGAACGTGCACACTGAACATGACCCACGCTGCGCTTGTGAACGTGCACACTGAACATGACCCACGCTGCGCTTGTGAACGTGCACACTGAACATGACCCACGCTGCGCTTGTGAACGTGCACACTGACCATGACCCACGCTGCGCTTGTGAACGTGCACACTGAACATGACCGACGCTGCGCTTGTGAACGAGCGTACCAGAGACAAACTGACAACCGGTAGCTCCATGCGTGGGCAACATTTTTGGATTCTTTGGGCCACCGGTGTAAAACAGAGTGGAGTTCTAAGCTGACCTACCTGGATAAAGGAAACACATTTTATACAGGGAACTGCAGAAATGGAAAAGTAAAATGAAATAAAAGATAATAATGCATCTTTTAAGGCATTCCATTGCACTGTCTGGCCACAGTGCCTGAAGGTTTAACTCCAGTCCTGGAGGGCCACAGCGTCTGCAGGTTTAACTCCAGTCCTGGAGGGCCGCAGTGCCTGCATGTTTAACTCCAGTCCTGGAGGGCAGCAGTGTCTGCAGGTTTAACTCCAGTCCTGGAGGGCCGCAGCGTCTGCAGGTTTAACTCCAGTCCTGGAGGGCCGCAGTGTCTGCAGGTTTAACTCCAGTCCTGGAGGGCCGCAGTGCCTGCAGGTTTAACTCCAGTCCTGGAGAGCCGCAGTCTCTCCTGGTTTAACTCCAGTCCTGGAGGGCCGCAGCGTCTGCAGGTTTAACTCCAGTCCTGGAGGGCCGCAGCGTCTGCAGGTTTAACTCCAGTCCTGGAGGGCCGCAGTGCCTGCAGGTTTAACTCCAGTCCTGGAGGGCCGCAGCGTCAGCAGATTTAACTCCAGTCCTGGAGGGCCGCAGCGTCTGCAGGTTTAACTCCAGTCCTGGAGGGCCGCAGCGTCTGCAGGTTTAACTCCAGTCCTGGAGGGGGCGCTGTGTCTGCAGGTTTAACTCCAGTCCTGGAGGGCCGCGGTGTCTGCAGGTTTTTGTGCTTTACTTTCTGTAAGCAGCCATTTTAGGACCCTGTGCGGAAATGCGCCAAAAACCAGACGACACTCCGGCCCTCTCAGATTTCAGATCCCTGCTCCAGAAGTTCTGAAAGCCGCCACCTCTCTCCAATAAGATATTTTCTCTCCTTAAGTCCTTTTGGAGTACAAATCTTTTTTTTTTGGGGGGGGGGGGGAAGAAAAAAAACCAAGAAGAAATGCTTCCTTCTCTTCTGTTGTGTTTGTGCCTTACGGTACGTCAGACTTCTCAGAAAACCCTGCACCGGGGAGGCGAGGCTCTGCTCCCACTCTCATTTCTGATAAAACACTTCCTGACGGCAGCGTCTCTGTGCTAGTCAGCCCTTAGCAGCGACAATAACTGCAAAAAATAAAAAAAACCATGAGTGGAAATCTGCGCTTTAAAGCACGTCGCTGCTCTACGACAGCGTTCGGCAGCCTGCGTGTGTGTCCTGGGTTTTTTTCCCCCTCATCGAGCTCTGCGGGACGCCTGACGCGATGTTGCAGCTGCTCACGCAGGGGAGACGCGTTTCGGCTTCGAATGATGCGTCACGCGCGGCAGTATCCGGGGCGGGCATCGCGTCGCCTGGACGCGGGCGAGCGGAGAATTTTAACCCGTTTCAGCTCCTCGCGTCCCGGAGAGAATCGGCGGCGTTCTCTGAGCCCCGTGGGTTCTCAGCCCCAACGGGGCAGCCTGTCAGCACCGGGAAGGGAGCGTGTTGCCCGAGACTCCGAACTGCTGCAGTGAAATAATGTCTGTGTTGATGACGAAGAGGTGGACCTGAAATTCATAACCGTAGACAGGAGACTGGGATTACACTGGCCGGGCTGCTGGAACACGGGTATCTGAGAAAACGTCCGACAGACAGAAGGTGCTCTCTGTAATACCCTGAACAAGGTGCATTTACAACCGGCCCCACATATGACAGGGGGCAAGCAGGCTAGTTCCGCTGGCCTCATCGCTCTCTAGCGCCCACTCCTGGTCAGACCAGGTACGTGCGGACGGATGCAGTGTGACAGATGCAGTGTAAATGCTGTGTGAAAAGTTGTGTATGTCGCTCTGGATAACAGCGTCTGCTAAATGACAGTAATGTAACCTCAGACTCACAATCTCAATTCGAATTGCTTCCTTCGCTTGGCGGATTAAGACGGTCAAAAAAAGTGACTCTTGGTAAAAACTGCCTTTTTCGATCCGTGCGCATTAAGGCTTGAGCCAGGTGCACTATGGGAAACGGAGAGGCCTTTAAACGTTTAACGTTTGAACGTGTGAGGAGTTTCGTTTTTTTCCCGGGCAAATTTCTCTCCAAATCCACCATCCCTCCCTTCATCTCTCCCTCTCTCTGTTACCCTCCCCCCCACCCCCCCACCCCCACACCCCCACACCCCCACACCCCCACACCTCACCCCCCTGGAGGATAACCTGGGGTAATTTCCTCACATCTGTTCCAGCAACCGCCGCTGCTACGGCTGGCCTGGCCCCACCCTATAAAGACATCCTCACGCACCGGATCCAGGGCCAGAGAATTACCCAGCAGCACTCCTGTCACTTCTTCCGTATCTGCTCTCCGATAACACGACCCGGGGTCCTCCTCTACAACGCATCACAAAACCCGGCCTGAACCTCCGCAGCCCGTGACGTTTCTGGGCCAAAACGAGGTCGCTCACAAAACTCCCACGGCTGTGATCGTACGCAGCGGGACGCGTACCGTTAGCTGTTCTGCATGCTAATCGTGAGCAATCGCTGTTTTGTGTCATTTGTTTTTTTTTTTTTAGTTTGTTGCTTCTGCTTTGCTTCTGTAGAAGCGCAAGACCATTAAAAAAAAAAAAAAAAACTCTTACTTCAGTGCCGTTGGCAGAACCCAGTTTGCATCACTGATTCCCCCCCCCCCACCCCGTTAGTATAAAGGCACCTTTTCATTGGTGGGGGGGGGGGAAGAGGGGTTCTGCAGGTTCTGGAGTTCACTGTATCGTCTGACGAGTTAATGCGAAAAACCATTTCCATAAAAAACCAGAGATAACGAAACGCTATTCCAGGCGAGCACTGCGACGGGGGGAAGGGCGGAAGGGCGGAAGGGGGGAAGGGGGGGGGGGGGAAGTTGGCGGTTGGCCGCAGTAATTATGAGTCCGCCAACGGACCAGGAGGAGTAATGAACACGGAGGGTAATTTAAGAGGGCAAACAGAGAGAGAGGAGCTCCAGAGTTATTGGACAGGCTCAGCCGGCCGGCCGCCATCCCAGCACGAGTGTTTTAACGGGACGGGCGGCACGCTCGCCTCGACTGTCCGCCCTGAGGAACACCGTCCCTCTTTTACAATAATAACACGTGTAGGTCTGGGCTCGACTGTCATTGGGGAGCTCACGACCGTATGACATACACACAGCCTCAGACACTGTCTGTGCAGAACGAGGAGAAACGGAAGAGATTAGAGATCTGCTTTACAAAAACACACTGACCTGAATCACGCGGATGAATGTTTTTATGGGTCTTGCGCTTGCATCTGTGGAAAAAGTGTACTTTGCCAAACAGGAATGAATAATTACTTTAATAATTACCTAAGCCGTATTTCAACCTTAGTTTCAGATGTAAAACGATTGAGGGAGCCAACATTCTCCCTTTTAAAATTACTGCAGGACACCGATACACATACACACACCCACACACACTCTCTCTCCCTCTCTCACACATACACACACACACACACACACACACATTCTCTCTCTCTCTCTCTCTCTCTCTCTCTCTCTCACACACACACACACACACACACACACTCTCTCTCTCTCTCTCTCTCTCTCTCACACACACACACACACTCTCTCTCTCTCTCACACACACACACACACACACACAGACAAAACAAGTCAGCTGAAGTCAAAGTTAACTGCTGTTCAGTGAGTATTCATGAGTCATCTATCATGTGTGGGTAGGCTCTGTTTCAGCGAGGGCACTGCTGAATAACTGACAGTTGGTAGATGTTCATAACCTTTCATTTATGCTTAATTTACGGGACCTTCCGTAATGCTGAGCATCGTTATCATTTTCACAGACACAAAAGCGTGTGTGTCAGTGGCTCTGTCAGTTTTTGTGTCAGTGGTTCTGTCTGTGCTGCTCAGGGTTCGGCATGAGAAAGATTCTCCTCGCCAGGAGCCCCTTTTACACGCGGTGGGTTCCCGTGATGTGTTGGGAAGGGGGTGAGGGGTGGGGGAGGGGCGGAGGGGGTTGAGAATTGAGGCCTGAAATAAAAAGAGCATCTGTCCTACACTGTGCCCTGTAGCTCAGAGAGAGGAGGAGGGGGGAGAGAGAAAGAGAAAGAGGGGGGGGGGGAGAGAGAGAGCGAGAGAGAGAGAGAGAGTGGGAGACAGAGAAAGAAAGAGGGGGAGGGCGAGAGAGAGAGAGAGAGACAGAGAGAAAGTAAGAGAGAGAGGAAGAAATGGAGAGAAAATGTGAGTGAGTGGGAGAGGAAGTGGGAAAAAGAGGGAGGGGGAAAGAGAAAAGGAGAGAGAGAGAGAGAGAGCAGATAAGGATATATTGCATTTAGATGTGTTGCAAAAACAGGTCGAGTATCTCATCTCGGCTCTGTACTTAAAAACGTAAATGTGTGCGTGCGTGCGTTTGTGTGAGTGTATGAGTGCCTGCGTGCGCACGCGTGCGTATGTGCTTGGGCATGCGCGGGTGCGTTAGGTCTGCTGGTCTGCACACGTGTGTGTGTGCGTGTGCATGTGCGTGCGCGCGGTCCTGCTTTAAACACGCTAGCATTCCCGCGCCCGCGTGTGCGCTGTGGTGAGGAGCGGCCTACGGTTCGAGCTGATTTATAAAGCGGCTCTACCGTGTGCACGGCGGCTGGGCCTCAGCCTGTCCGGGCCTGGTACAGGACCGGGAGATTATGAGACACAGACGTGGAGTTCCACTTCCATGCCTCGTCTGATAATGCATTAAGGGGCGTGGTCATCTGCATTAAGGGGCGTGGCCATCTACAGAGCTGTTTCTGTGCACCTTCAGAAGCAACAGACACACGCCCCTTATCAACCAGAACCTACCGTAGTGTTGAAAAAGGGAGCACTGATTCGCTGTTACTTTTCTGACTTGGCTAATGTTCACTGTGCGAACTGGACTTGGTGTTCACGGCCGTGAATAACTCTTACGTAATGCGCGTTGTCCCTTATCTGACCTGCGTTCTGTTAGCTGTTCCAGCGACCTTCGGTGTGCACTTACTGTACGTCGCCTTCGATAAAAGGTGTCTGCCAAATAAAAGGTAATCATAATAATAATAATAACTGAAGAAAAACAGCAGTTCGCCGTCTGGTTAATCTGTAATATCTATCATAAACCCAGCGGTGTTTGCTCACAGGCCCATTAGTGCAGGTACGCCACCCGGGTGTACACAAACAGCCGCCGTTTCCGTCGGAAACCAAACAGGGGCGCGTGCGTCTGGAGTTCAGGCCTCAAACTCGGTGCACTTTCGATGACTCGCTTCGGCAGTTCTAAACCCCCCCCCCCCCCCCCGCTTCTCGGGCCCGGAGCGTCTCAGGGGGGGCCGCGGGTAATTTGGTTTATCGCTGAAGGCCCCGCGCTCCGCTATCGGCTGTCAGCGAGCGAGGGCCCTTGATGTGTGTGTTTATGACAGGCCCAAATCCCCCCGCCTCTGCCCGAGATGTTTAGGCTCCGAAAATCAGTACTTTTCTGGTCAATCAGCAAAAAAAATAAAAAATCACATCCCTGCGTGCTGTCCTGTACTTATTGAAAGAGAGTCTTCTAAAACTTCTGAGGTCTGAGCTGTTGTTGCAGCCTGCCAAGGGATTATTGCCAGTCATCTCCAGTCCAGTACAGTATGCTTGATCAACCGCAAGAGGCCATTTTGCATGTTTTTTTTTTCCACAAATAACAACTGCAGTGAATTTTGCAACTTTGTTTGCGTTTATTTTTTTGTGAATTTGGACAATTGCAAAACTCGCAATAAATGTTAAAGGTGCTTAGCGCCTCAGATCTGTAAAATATTTTATTGGAGAATGAGTTAATCTTTTATAAAAGTGAAACTGTTTTTTTTTTGTTGGTAAAAGTGGAGAAACCGAAACTGGCCCCCACCCCGGCAGCGACGGGCCGCTGAGGCGCGATGGTTTTTCGGCGTTGCGGCGTCACGGTCAAAGTGTGCGGCCATTTTAGATTTTACGCCGCGCGATTTTTATGCGATTTGTGCAAAAAATACCGGACCTTTGTTTGGACAGGTCTTAGGAATGAAAGAAACGTGCCTCCTGCTTGAATAGATTTCAGAAGCTGCAGTGAGCAGAGAGAGCGAAGAGAAGAGAGTGGCACACTGCGGGCAGTTTCGCAGTTCAAGCTCCACGTGTAAACTCCGCTTCCCAGCAGCCTCGGCGTGAAACACGAGAGATCGACCCGTTTGGGGATACAGTACGGCCGTCTTCAAGCGATGGCGGTGGCGGCGGCGGCGACATCTTTTCTTTTTTAGTGGCGAGAAAAAGAGGGAAGAAATCTCTGCCTTACGACCGGGAGGTAAAGGGAAGTGTGGAGAGGGCGGGGCCTAAATCCTGAATGAAAACGAGGCTGACTCTGAGTGAGGCCTTCACCACAGGAGGAGCTATGTCAGCTGACCACACTGCACACCTTTTCTCTTACAGCCAGAAACAATAAAAACAGACAAAAAAAACTAATAAAAGAGGACTTCACACAAGTAGAACACTAAGGCACAGGCCTCTCTCTCTCTCTCTCTTAAGGAAGCAAAATGGCCGTTCTTGTGAGCAGGCCTACTGTTCTGAAGAGAATCGGCAGAAAAGTCCCGTTTCAGTCCACGTTTGCTCAGACTGCTACGAAAAGCCTTACGCCATCATAAAATATCTCATCGAATCATCAGATTTCTGTCCTCCCACCGTGGCCCAGGAAGCACCCCCCCCCCCCAAAAGGAGGGGAGCCCCCATGGGGCTGGCTGTCAGGGGCACCCCAGCATCCAGGAGGGGGACAGAACAGTGGTACCCCATTTTTCACAGAGGGGGCCCTGCTGTCAGAGGAAAACTACAGGGGCTGTGAGGCAGTGGAGAGAGAGAGAGAGGGAAAGAGAGAGAGAGACAGAGAGAGAAAGAAAGAGAGAGAGAGAGAAAGAGAGAGTGAAAATGAGGGAAAAGAGGGAGAGAGAGGGAATCGGGAGAGAGAAAAAGAGAGATAGTGAAAAAGGGGAGCGATAGAAGTACGGGGTAGGCAGGAAGAGAGAAATCGGGGGTTGAGAGGGAGGGAGAGAGAGGGTGGGGGATGGAGAGAGGGAGGGAAAGGGAGGCAGGGAAAAAGAAATGGGGGCTGGAGAGAGGGAGGGAGGGGGATGGAAAGAGGGAGGGAGAGGGAGGCAGGGAAAAAGAAATGGGGGCTGGAGAGAGGGAGGGAGGGGGATGGAAAGAGGGAGGGAGAGGGAGGGAGGGAGAAAGGGAGTGGAGAAGGTGGGAGGGAGGAGGACCCCAGTGAATAAATATGAGACGTCAGAATTCCGTCCCCCCCATTGCTCAATGTCAGGTGATCATGTCCCATGAAGCCCTCAGTGGGTCCCAGCCCACCCCCCCACCCCCCCCACCCCTTCCCCTTCCCCCACCCCAAACCCCCCAACCCCCACCCCCCCATACTCCTTTCACACCGGCACGGTCATCACAATCACAGTGCCTGAGCTAGGCAAGAAACACATAAGAGTGCATCCATTCAGCCAGCCAGACCACGCCATTTACCTACAAACCTGCCTAGCACACTCCAAATGCCTCTGCCTCTACCACCTGACCTGATGAGCTGTTCCAAACTTAGCCAACTCTGTGTAAAAAAAACAAACAAATAAACAAATAATATTCCTGATATGAGAGTGGAATTTACCTAATTTCTACCTCTGTCCCCTTGCTCTACCGATGGAACTCCAGAATACCTTTTGTAATTCACTCGCTTCAGTTCCTGTTACGAATATAGTTAAGCGATGGTCATCTCCTACTGCTCTCTCTGCGTCCTGACCTGACTTGGAGAGATGCTGGTTGGGCAACAGGTGTTTCTGACACGATATTGCAGCTTATGAATATTCACGAGGTGCGCCAAACTGGAAAGACAATTCAATGTTAAGAACGTGGAGCCGGGCCATCTGGTCGACCTACAGGAGCTAACTCCAGGTCCGTTTGAGAATAGAGTCAGCGTGTGCAGTGGGTGGAGCCGGGTTCTCATCAGTGAACCTGTTACCCGGCCCGCAGCCGGTTCCAGGTCCAACAGTCCCAAAAGCCCAAAACTTCTCACCAGGCCCCTGCCAAAGACCTGCAAACTTTATCGAGCCCAGAAAAGATTTTTAAGAACTTTTTTTTTTTTTTTTTCTGCTGCAGTCTCTCAAACTTTCCGCTTGCATGCTGGGATAATGGAAGAACATGAACCATGCTGTGATGTTTTCTTACTGGTGAGGAAAAAAACCTGAGCAACTCCACTAATAACAGACTGTGTTACCCCCAGCCGAACACCACCAATGGTGATCGTTGGCTAGTACTTCCTGGGTACTCATATGCTTCCCAGAAGTGTATCCACCAGTCACCTTCGGTGTCATTCAAATGGTTGTGAGCAACGTGCTTCGTTATTGGGTGGAGCTCCTCTCTGTTTTCATACATGTGTGATGACAGCTGAACTGCCCTATTAGTATTTTTTTTTAATCAGCTCTGCTTACATGGTAAATGTATTCATTGACAGGAGAGACGGCAGAGTGTCCCTCCCTTGGGGTCTTACTGCTGCGGAGTGAATATTGCATTTCAGCAGTGCACAGAAATTAAATATCACCCCCTGGCTTCGGCCTTCTCTCTAACTTTTTAACTTGACGGATAGCATTCTGTCGCCATCTCGAGCGTCCGCACGATGATGACCGGCCTGTCGTTGGGCAATTACCGCGAAAGCAACGCAGTCTCGGACGCGAGGAAGCCGCTGTGGGTTTTTTTTTTTTGGCACGGTGTATAAAACCGCGCGACCAACCGGCCCCAGGCTCTCCCCCCTGGACCGTCTGAGCGTTCTTCTCCGGAATGTTCTTTCACTGCTAGCTTTACTGTAAGTCTGCGGAGTTCTAGAACCCCGTGGCTTACGGTCACCAGCCAGCGATTGTTACATCAGCATCGGAATGTTCAGTTAAGGAACCTTCTAATCACGTGTTTGTGTGTTCTCAAACCCCATTGGCTAAAAGGTGCATTGCGTGCCTGTGGTGCGCCCGATCGGACTGTGTGGGGGAAGAAGGGTCCGTAGTCACAGCCCAACCTCCCTCGCACACGTTTACTAGCCCAAGCTTGCGAGGTGTGGTGCCCTCACCCAAGGTGATTTTCACAGCTTGCGTACGGTCCGTACGGAAAGATGGCTCCCGAGGAAACTCAGGTCAACGGGTTTGCATGAAAGGTGGATTCATGCAGCAGGTTGGCCAGGGTAACGGGACCGGTTTTCGAGTGCGATCAGCGAGACAGCGGGACAGCAGACTGCTGGTTCAGCGAGAAGTTTTAGAACCCACTTTTAGAATTCCTGCTGGAGGCTGTAGAACTTGGGCAAACATTTCCTCGACATAAAACATTTAAATACATTTAAAATTACAAGGGTCCAGTGGATCTGTATGCATATTCAGCCTAATACTAAAATTAAGAAATGTTTTTTTTCCCTTTGAATTTCAGTTATATTTAGATAAGAGATGTCCTATCTTCCAGACCATCTATTTCATGGTGTTGCACCATTCCACGGACTCATCAGTTTGCGAAGACGTTTCAGGGGACCAGTAGACCTTCTCACCACTGCTCCTGCGAATCCTATCATGCCACAGTCTGCACACATGAGGGGTATCTGCGGTTCGCATCTCCACTGAAAACAAACATGTTTATGGGAGACTGCTGTCCGTGTGTCCGTTTGAGCATGTGCTGAGTGATCTGTTCTTATACACAGTTCCCCTATAGCAGCAATTCCACGAAAAACACAGCCCCCTCACCCCCCCCCACTACCCCCCCCCCCCCCACTGCCCATCCATATCTTGGATGTGTTCCAAACATAAATGCAATTCATAAAGCACAGAGAGCTGATAATAATTAATAATAATAAATCATAATAATAAGTGTTGCCTTTTTGATGCCAAATCATGTCTGAAACATATATTCATGTTATAAACAATGATAAGTAATAATGGCAGGAAACGGATCCGTAATGGAGGCCAGTTTCAGAGCCCCAGAGTAATAATCGCAGGAAACGGATCCGTAATGGAGGCCGGTTTCAGAGTCCCAGAGTAATAATGGCAGGAAACCGATCCGTAATGGAGGCCGGTTTCAGAGCCCCAGAGTAATAATGGCAGTAAACGGATCCGTAATGGAGGCCAGTTTCAGAGCCCCAGAGTAATAATGGCAGGAAACCGATCCGTAATGGAGGCCAGTTTCAGAGCCCCAGAGTAATAATGGCAGGAAGCGGATCCGTAATGGAGGCCGGTTTCAGGATCAGTTTCCCGCGGCCGCGCCGTAAACGGTCTGGGAGGCGTGGGACATGTTGTGTGATCGAGGAGTGTGTTGTGTGATCGCCCCTCCCGCCCCTCCCGCCCCTCTCGGCCCCTCCCCCCCCCCCCCCATCCCCCGTCGGACCGGGCTGTTCAGCACTGTGCAAAACGGTCGTATCACCACGACAACCAACAACCCCCGGGCGGGCGGGCGGGTGGTGCAGATGCTGGCACCACAGGACAAATTTCGGCGGAAAAAAAATAGAGGCCATCATTCTAAGGGAGGTGAGCCTGAAGACCGAACCGATCGACCTACCGAACGGGAATACAGCAGAATCTCCGTTAATTCCACAATCTCACCGTGACGTTCCCGACAGAAGTGTAGTTTTTAATTATGCTTCCATGGCGGTGGTTTCCTTCGGTTTTTGTTTATTAAGACCCCCGACCCCCCAGTACCCCCACGATCGCGGTTAGGTTAATGGGGGGAGCTATTTTACTTAATAGCGATTTTATTGCCCACGGTAACCGTGCTCCAGCTAATTGTCGATGCGTGAGTTAAATTCATTTCACGTTTCCCGCCTTGCCACCATAGGAGGAAGATCGTTATAAATCTCCAGATTCGTTTATGAGCCCAGTGCTGCGGCGGCTCGGCGGTGGAAGGAAGTATTGCAGAC
>NC_049205.1:63735912-63768147 GCF_013347855.1 Anguilla anguilla
TTGGTTTAAACAGAGTCACAGCCCCCTCTCCCCCTCTCCCCCTCTCCCCCTCTCTCTCTCTCTCTCTCTTTTATACAGCAATTAACCGGATGCAGATATTTTTACATTTGTCTGCAGGCACACCCCCGCTATCTCAGGCATCAAAAGATGGGAGAGAATGTTGTCAGGGATTTAGCAAACTGATGCGGTTCCCTGCCTTTCTCCAATCGCTTGAGCTCATCTAAATCTTAATTTAAATCACAGATAGCGAAACATTAACTCCACGCTTTCAGGTGGGAACGTCACACTCCCCCCCCCCCCCCCCCCGCCCCACACCCCCTCCCACCTGTTTCTGCATCTTAGCCTGCAAAATGCTCACCATCCATGCTTGATTTGTGTGACTTCCACTTTTGTGCATATTTACAAAAAAAAAAAAAAAGAACCTGATTCACATTTTTCTAGCAGAACAACACTTGGTTGATTTAACATGAATATATGGATGGCTGTGTGTTGTGGCTCTGGTGTTTGCACCGAAGATTGCAGGATAACAATCCCAGCCAGGGGAATAGCTGTAATCTAAATTTCTATATAAATGGCTAAAAAGCTGCTTAAATTTAAACTGAGGAAGCCATCCCAGACAAGGGTGTCTGCTTCACAGAAAAAACTAAACCAGATTCTGGTTTAGTATGATTAGAACACAATTCCTCAGATGAGACAATATTATTTTTGTTCCCGTTACTCTTTGAGTGTTCTCTTAAAGTTTGTGATTAGCTCTGAACTTGCGGATTAGCATTCTGGTTCAGCTAGCGCCCGTATTCTGTATAACGGAGCCTTAGTGCGATCTGTAATCACTGCATCTCATTCTGCCCTCTCTGAGTCTCCAGGGGCCCAAACACCACAGAACAAGAGCGATTTGTTTACGAACCGTGTTTGGTGAGCTGGGGTACATCCTGGCCCTGGTGAGGGTCATTCTGGGGGGGGGGGGGGGTTATGGGGTGGGTGAGGTTCAGAGGCGCCCCCTGGAAATGTGTGGCCCTACTCCCTAAACCACAGGGGTCCCCAAAAACAGGACTTTTCAGCAGATACACTCACACACACACACCCACCACCCACACACACATTAACACATACACCACACTCACACCATATACGTACACACACAACACCACGTCATAACACATACACACACACACACACACACATACAATAACACACAAGCGTACATCTCCACTCTGTCCCACCGTCTTGTTATTCCCTCATGTGCTCTCCCCCTCCCTCCCCCCCCCCCCCCCCAGCCCCTCAGTGATCGATGCAGCTGTCATGTCGTAAAAGCACTTCCTGAATCGAGCATGCTGGGATGCATTGTCAACACCTCTTTACATACTGAAAAAGATGTGTCACATGCAGGCTTTCTGCCTTACAAACACACATATAGGAGTATCTCCTCCTTCTTTTTCACCCTCTTTTCTTCTTCTCCTATTCTTGCTGCTTGAGAGTTTGTAAATCGTTTTAAAGCGTTCCGAATAATTATTTTCAGTTTGCAGTAATTATGATCACACAGACTATGGCGAAAAAGCCCAATCATTCCTCTGTCATGCTTCTTTTCCTCAGATCTCTCTTCATAAACAAGCTGGAACTGAAACCATCTGGTTTCCCTGGCAAATCCAAAGCTGTGATGGATTCATTCATACGGAAATGCCTTTGCTACTCCTGTGAGTTATTTAATCAGGGGAAGTTTTTCGATATTTGTTTTTTTGCCATTTGTTGATAGCTACTGATGCCAATATTTTACTTTGAATACCATTTTTTGTCTCAGTGGGGTTTACCTGAACAAATAAAAGTGAAAAATCTATTACACAAGTAGCATAAACAGCAAACCATGGCATTGCCATTTCCTGTGTTATTTCCTCATTAGTTCCTGGATCTGTTGATTCCAAAGTAGTTCATTCTGAAGGTATGCCTACTGTCTAGCTAACGCTAATGCTGATAATAATGCTAATGCTAACGCTAACACTAATCCCCGCAAATGTTTCGATCTCCTCTCGCCTGCAGTTTATTTCCCACTGAAGGGTCTGAAGGCGCGCTCTAGTACTGAGAGCTAACGGAACTACCGCGTACCGCCACCCCACCCCCACCGCCAGAGTAAATACGCTCGAATCAGACATTTTGTGAGGAAATAAGAGCCTTCACTGCTCCTGACCTCTGAACCCCAGTGTTCTCTGTAAAAAAAAAACAAAGTGAGCTAAAGTGTGTGTTTTTGTGTGCTTGTTTCCTCCCAAGGTGGCTGTCTGTCTGTCTGTCTGTCGGCCTGCCTGTCTGTCTTTCTGTCTGCCTGCCTGTCTGTCTGTCTGTCTGTCTGTCTGCCTGCCTGCCTGCCTGCCTGTCCGTCTGTCTGTCTGTCCCACCTAGGGAGCTTTTCCTTGCCTCTGTCCAGGCCAGGGTCCATCGTAAAGCGTACGGCTTCAAATGACTGTTTGCAAAATGTGCTATGCAAATAAATGCGATTTGATGGTGCTGATGGTGCTGGATATATACTGAAACAATGCAGGTTAGGTACCTTGCTCAAGGGTACAACGGCAGTGTGTCCTACCTGGGGAATCGAACCTGCGACCTTCAGGTGACAAGACCAGCTCTTGTGGGAGCGGCCCGGACGTAACACATATCCACGGCCTTGCTGCATTCGATAATTATTGTTGCAGTATATATAATTAGCCAACCCCCCCCCCATCACCATGTGCGTTCCTACGGCAACTGCATTAGGCCCCTCGCAGCGAAGCCAGGTGGCCAATAAACGACCTGCTTTGAAACCCGAGATGAAAAATGGGTGAAAGTTCACACGCGTTTTTTCTTTTCTTTTTTTTTTTTTGAAAAATCTAATCGTTCAGCAAAGCTTCTGCAGTTTGCCTTCGATCTCCCTCCTTTTTCCGGGGATATTTCCCACATGAAACAGAGCAAGCCGCAAGTCATCACCCTGGGCTTTGCCACGGAGCCCTCTCGACAGACAGACAGACACGCCGCTAACGTCAAACAAATAGCGTAACAACAACGTCAACATCACGCAGGCCAAGGAACAAACAAAAAAAAAAGAAAAAACAAAATTCAGCCTGTATTTGGGACCAGACTTCAGAAGAGAGAAATCCCTGATACTTGTAGTCCCTGGTAGCAGGAGTCCTGAGAGCGCCGGGGAGGCTTCTGAGAGACACGCGTGAGCCGTGGAGTGGAGAGGTGCCTGTGCGCCGCGCTTTAGCCGTAGCTTATGCTAGTTAGCATTTCCCCTTTGGAAAGTGAGTCAATGAGCTGCGGTGTGCGCGGCCTCTGGCGGGCTGGGGGACGGACATTAAAAGGCAGGCTGGGGGAGGGACATTAGAAAGCAGGCTGGGGGGGACATTAGAAAGGCAGGCTGGGGGAGGGACATTAGAAAGGCAGGCTGGGGGACATTAGAAAGGCAGGCTGGGGGACATTAGAAAGGCAGGCTGGGGGACATTAGAAAGGCAGGCTGGAGGACATTAGAAAGGCAGGCTGGGGGATGGACATTAGAAAGGCAGGCTGAGGGACGGACATTAGAAAGGCAGGCTGAGGGAGGGACATTAGAAAGCAGGCTGAGGAGACATTAGAAAGGCAGGCTGGGGGAGGACATTAGAAAGGCAGGCTGAGGACATTAGAAAGGCAGGGCTGGGGGAGGGAACAATTAGAAAAGGCAGGCTGAGGGCGGGACATTAGAAATGCAGGCTGAGGGACATTAGAAGGGCAAGGTCTGGGGGAGGGGACATTAGAAAGGCAGGCTGGGGGAGGGACATTAGAAAGGCAGGCTGGGGGAATGGGACATTATAAATGCAGCTAGGGGACATTAGAAGAGGCAGGAGCTGGGGAGGGACATTAGAAAGGAAGGCTGAGGGTTTTCTGTGTAACTGCACTCTGCTGCAATGCTGGCCAAGCAGGATCATGAGACTGGCAGAAGAAGAATGACCCACAATAACGGGCCTCGTGGAAATGAAATATACTAATACACTAATAATCTAATGCACTGAAATAAAAAGCGTCAAGCTAAAAAAAACCAAAATGCATACCTAGGGTTCACAATATCGGAGAAAATGTGCAAATTATTGCCATTTTCAGATAAGGAAAAATTTCATTAAATATCCACTGTTGTGAAATATATTGATCGTTACATTTCCTGAAACACCCATACATTTGCAATATACTGTGTGACATTCCATTCCCCAAAATTATCAGATTAGTAGAATTTTTTGTATCGTTTCAGAAATAAAACTACAAAAATTGAGTTTATTAGCATTTGTCTGCTTAGATAAGATCGCAATTTGAACCTCCGAACTCCTGAGTGTCGTTGTTCATTGGTGACAGTTTGATAACAGCTAATAGGACAAAACAGAACCCAGCACCAGAAAGCAGTGTGTGTGTGTGTGTGTGTGTGTGTGTGAGAGATTGTGTGTGTGTGTGTGTTTGTGTGTGTTTGTGTGAAAGAGCGTGGGTAAGAGCGAGTATACGCATGAGAGAGTGTGTGTGTGTGTGCTTGTGTCTGTGTGTGCGTGCATGCATGTGCATGATAGTGTGTGTGTGTGTATGTGCGTGTGCGCGCATGTGTGTGTGTGCATGTGTATGTTAATGTAATGATTTAAGTCCACAGTTGGTCACGCACCTCGTTTCCAAAAACGAAATCAACTGCTGATCATAAGACCAGCCAGAGAGAGAGAGAGAGAGAGAGAGGGAGGGAGAGAGGGAGGGAGGGAGAGAGGGAGAGAGAGAGAGGGAGCGAGAGAGAGGGAGAGAGAGGAGAGAGAGGAGAGGAGGGAGGGAGGGAGAGAGGAAAGCGGAGGGAGGGAGGAGAGGAAAGCGGAGGGAGAGAGGAGAGAGAGAGGGAGGAGAGAGGGAGGGAGACGGGAGAGAGAGAGAGAGAGGGGGAGAGCGAGAGGGAGAGAGGGAGGAGAGAGGAGGGAGGAGAGAGGTGGGGGGGGAGAGAGAAAACATTACTGCCCTCAGGGTTTGGGGGTTTGAAATTCCTGGCCTCAGCCTCTCCAGTGAATTCCGATGCGTTTCTACGCTCACGGGGAACAGGAGGAAAAGCATCCACAAGAGTCCGTGCGCGTACGCAGGGTCTGTGCGTACGCAGGGTCTGTGCGCGTACGCAGGGTCTGTGCGCGTACGCAGGGTCTGTGCGCGTACGCAGGGTCTGTGCGCGTACGCGGGGTCTGTGCGCGTACGCAGGGTCTGTGCGCGTACGCAGGGTCTGTGCACACAGCGTGATAACAGCTTCACCAGGTCCTGGCTGTCAGAACGCGACCTTTGACCTGCCATTCGACCCGAACAGAGCGCTGCTTTACTTCAGAAATTCAGCCCATGTCACTGGGAGTCCGGTCACAGCCTCACATCGATTGTTGACACAGCGTAACCACGGCTGCGTCTTCTGAGCAGAAATAACAACCCAGTGGAAACACGACTTCCCGGCACAAGAGCTTGTTTATTTATAGAAACTCCCCGTGGCCATTTTTTACGCTCTTATCAAACATATTCACATGTATATTTTATCTCCCCTAAATGTTCTGTAATATTTGCAGGCTAATTTTAATGCTTAACGGATTAATACTAGGACAGCTTGAGATATGAAGGGGTCCCAAGGGTGGCTTAATCACAAAAAACTCTGTAAGATTCTGTGAGCTCATTTCCACCTTGTAGTCATTAACACTTTCTCCCAGCCCAGCCCAGCCCAGCTCGGGAACCAGAGTGAATGCTGGGAAACGTAGTGAAAATGTGCATCGGCTGAAGCAGATAAGGCCCAAGAAACACTCTTCTTACGATTCGGCTCTCCTCCCTGATCAACCTGTGACCTCCGCTTTCAAACACATGTCCTGGAGCCTTCACGCTTCTTACATACACAGGTACACAGGTAAGCTTCACAGGTGAGCTGTACTCACATCTGCCCAGGTGACGCGGGTTCCCGGTCCCCCCCTCCCACCTGTTTTAAAAGGCTGGAGATTGACAGCCATCAGGACACGGCACCCAGAGGGACAGTATCAGAAGAATAAACCAAAGCATTCTTCTCGGATGTTTATAACACATTTATAACACATTTATAAGCCATTTACAAAGCAGCATTTTACCGAGGTACACAGTTAAATGCGTTTACGGTATTTTACCAAGTTACGCAGTTCAGTGCGTTTACGGCATTTTGTGCACGGCAGAGAGAGTTTAGTTGTTTGAAAGGAGTGTTTACATTTCACATGTCCTTGGGTTCGATACCAACAGTATAAATAAATTGGGGGGGTTGGCGTTAACAGGTAAACTTAAAGAATATGACTTCTAAGAAAATGAATAGGACTTCTATTTGTGGGCTGCTGTGCACCTCGGGGTGTGAAGGCACGTTGATATAGGCGCCTTTAATGAGGTATCATGTGACAGCCCGATGCGGGTCGGACGGGGGGGGGCACGCGTGGTATAGATTCTGCGTAAGGCAGTCGGCCTGTTCCTGGTCCGGTGCCAGGCGATGTGTTATCACAAAGTGAGAATGTGGAGTGGAATAACTCAGCTGATCATATGAGCTGGATATGCACACTCCCGACCCCCCCCCCCCCCCCCCCCCCCCTTACGTGGTGTTAATTCAACACTGATAGACCGCATATGATACCCCTCCATGGCCTCGTTTGAACTCTGCTACAGTTGGAACAGCAGTGAGCGATTTTCCCTGTGGCTTTCACTAAAAAATCTTCAGGGCATTGATGAAATGAACACAGACATCCCTGCAAATGGGGGGCAACCAAGAAATTTGCTTTAGGGTTTTACATTTTGGTGGGGGGGGGGGGGCTGGGCACCAATACTATCATCCAAATGACAGGGTCATATTGGGGGCTGGATCAATAGCATCCACCCCCCCCCCCGGGCTGGTGTTCCGCTCTCCTTTGTGGTTCTTCCTGTAGTTCATTAACATCTTAATAAGCTCTTTTCCTGAACCAGGAAACATCTGCATTCACTCCGCTCCCTCAGCGTCGCAGAAATAGATTTAACAATCTGTTAGACTCCGCTACCGCACGTCTCCCACAACCTATTTACCTTCACACTTCTTAAGCGTGAGCAGACAAAACGGGCATGCACAGCTTTCTACATACGGGTTGTATTTTACTGAAGAAACAGACTATGCCCCGGGTGAGAACGAAACCCGCAACCTCTTTGTTGCACGGTGTAGCACTGCAAACCACACCTGTGCCTTCGCAGCCTGACGTGCAAAGGTTATCCCAGATTTCGGGAACATGGTAATGCTGCCCCCTTCATAAACCCCCCACCCCCCCACCACCCACCACCACCCCCCCCCCCCAAAAAATCCACCCCGTAGCCAAGGCGGTAGCTAATGTTGCACTGCCGGTACGTGTGAATTTAACGAGGTTCTAAGGGCGCTAACAGCGGAACCCGCGCACGCGTTCCCTGTAATTACACCCTGTCCCGTTCCATTCCTCCATGCCTCAGTCACGCTCTGGAGCGGGACGCGCCCAGGGGGGTCGGACAGCCCCGCCATCCAGGAAAGACGTCCAGGAAAAAACCCTGGACTGACGATTAGCTCCGGACTGCCTGCCTGTTTGGCCGAATTCCTCTCCCCCCCCCCCCCCCACACTTAGCATGAGCGTTTACAATGCAGTGCAGGATCGTATGGCTAAATTCCCCTCTAAATTCCACTCCAATTCGCTGTTTCAGCTTTTATATGTAGCGCTGGCGTGTCTGTGAGCTCAGTGACATCACACATGCAGTTCAGTGTGTGTTCTCGATATCAGGCTCCTTTACACACATTTATTCATGAATTTACACTCGACGACTGACCACCAGTCTGGCCGCCGTGCTTCACTGTTTATCAAATTTAATTTCATTTTTCACACACGATGCCCACACGGAAAAAAACTAATTTCGCAGGTCATTCAGAAGCAGGGCTATCTGGCCGCTCACACCTGCAGCCGCACCTGCTCCGTTGTTACCTGTTGTCATAGTAATCCATAAATACAAAGAGAAAATTTCCAGGCCATTAACACAGGACAAAAAAACCAAAAAAAAAAAAAACAACGAATTATGCACGGACGGGACTGGCGGCCATTTTACTTCACCCCCTTTACCTGCCACACCTGTGGCCGTGCGGGTGAGCCGAGCCGAGCCGAGCCGAGCCGAGCCGAGCCGAGCCGAGCCGAGCCGAGCCCGGCCCCTCCCAGCTTTCTGCTCTTTAACGGGCTAGCTCGCCCGCGGCGGGAGGAACAGCTTGTGCGCTGGAGGGGGAGGAAGGAAAAAGGGTCGCGCGAGTTCCCCGCGCCGTTCCCTAAAACACCGGCGCTCATCTGGTAATTAAGATGGAAGCCGCTCCGCTAATTACCATCCCACGCTCGCGACAAGACAGCCAATCAGGGAAGACAGGACCCAGCTGCTCAGCCAATCAGGGAAGACGGGACCCAGCTGCTCTGGCGGGGGGTGGGGTGGGGGGGGGGGGAAGGGGGGGAGCAGGTGGGGGGCGGGGGGGGGGAACGAGAAACGGCAAAATTACACTTCAAGAAATGATGAAGTGCCAAGCGTCACGCCGAGATCCCAAAATAGATTTTCATTTTTTTTTGTCTCTCCTCCCAAACTCACAAAAAATAAAAATAAAAACACACAAAAAAATAAAAAACAAAAAGGGAAAAGAAAAGCGAACGCCACTTTTTTATTGTCTCCTCGGCTGAGACGAAACGCGGAGGTGACAACGGGACAGCTGCCAGGGGTACGGGGACCAGCTGCCAGGGGTACGGGGGACCAGCTTTCATCAGGGTGTCCAAATCCAGCCCACAAACTCTGGGTCCTACTCCCCCCCAATACCCCCCACTGTTAAGTACACTGACCTCGATTAACCCCTTGAACTGGGTCAGGTCTCTCTTCCTCAAACACAACCTTCAACCTTTGACTCACGGATGGGTTATTAATTAATATATGCAGTAGGCCTGTCCCAATCTGGAGGGGGGGGGGGGCAGTGACATCATGTTTCTGTGCCTGACGTCACGTTTCTGTGCCTGACATCACGTTTCTGTGCCTGACATCATGTGTCTGTGAGTGACATCATGTTTCTGTGACTGACATCATGTGTCTGCGAGTGACATCATGTGTCTGTGACTGACATCATGTTTCTGTGACTGACATCATGTGTCTGTGATTGACATCATGTGTCTATGACTGACATCATGTTTGTAGGACTGATTGCTCAGAAGGTCAAAGAAGGCACGGAACGTCACTGACAGCGGGGATCCCCCTTTCTGTGGCACACCTGATATCGTGGTTGCCCCCGCCCCCCCCCCCCCCCCCCCCCACCCCCCCCCCCCCCCCCCCACACTGGGGCTCACCTGAGATCACCTGAGATTGCAGTTTGACCCCCCCCCCCTCCCAGGCTGAGTCACACCAGTGATAAGTCACTCCCGTGGCTGTGTGCCGGAACATGGCCGTGCGTGGACAGAGCAGCAGTGCAGTTCGACACACCCCTAAATTTATCCAGCACGCACCCGACAGACACACAGAAAAAAAGCCCAGCATTCGCATACATCATACAGCAGCATTCTCAGCAGTCCCACAAGTCAGCAGTGCGCCCACATGAAGATAAGGAGAGCGCTCCATGTCTGGGAGATCTGTATCAGCGGACGGCAGGAGGACAGGGTTCAGATTACTCACCCCCCCCCCCCCCCCCAATCCGTTGTGAGAATAAACCTCAGCAAATGAGTCTGCATTTGGGACGGCCTCATTCTCCCTAGCTGCTCTTTACAACACCTTTACAGTCATCAGAGGAAGAAAATAAATAAATAAATCAGTAAATAAACCTGGCGGTGAATTTAACGGAATGAAATACTGCTCTGGCCTCATTTGCTTAGAACACTTAAAACCTCGTGTCCCACTGTAGGAGAATTGATGTCTTACGGTTTTGAAATTTCTTTATTTTTTTTCCTTCGTTTTAAGCATTCTTGTTTTATAACAGGCATCCACTGACTAGGTACCCAATTAGCTGGCTATTTAATTTAATTTAATTTTTTACAAAGCTTTGTAATTAATGTCGAGACCAAAAAAAAAAAGAAAAGTATTGTACTTTACATCCTGATGAGTGCGGGGGGGCAGGGAGGGGGGCGGGGCTGTAATTAATTCCAGGCACAGACAGAACTGCGCGGATTACGGGCTTCTCGGGCAGAATGACTCATATAAACGCTGTCGAAGCGTCCGAGTCCGATTCCGAGTTCGATTCCCCGTGAGGCGAACACAACCTCCACTCCTGGTGGAGAAGGATATTCTCCCCACGGTTTTTTTTTTTCTCTCACTCCCATTTTCTCCCCAATTTAGTCGTTATACCGATTCCCCATGTGGACCAGCCACGGTCCTGGTCGATGCGCTATCCTCTGTCGGTCTGGGGAGGGTGCAGACTGCCACATGATCCTCCTCCGATACATGTGGAGTCGCCAGTCGCAAGCCGGAAGTACCGCTGCCGGGGATTGAACCCCGGTCTCTGCGGTGGTTGGCGAGCGCTTATACCGCTACACTACCCAGATGGCCCTCTCCCCGCGTTTTTCCTTAAAGCCAGTTTATAATGGGAGAGACGGGGGTTCGAGCTGAGCGGGACGGTGCGGGAGCGGGACGATGCCGTTACGGTTTTAAATACGGTACTGGCAGGAGATGGGCCGTCTCTGTGGCCGGGGCAGGTGCAGTACCTCCGGCCGGGGCAGGTGCAGCACATTCGGCTGGGGCAGGTGCAGCACATTCGGCTGGGGCAGGTGCAGCACATTCGGCTGGGGCAGGTGCAGTACCTTCGGCCGGGGCAGGTGCAGCACATTCGGCTGGGGCAGGTGCAGTACCTGTGGCCGGGGCAGGTGCAGCACATTCGGTCGGGGCAGGTGCAGTACCTGTGGCCGGGGCAGGTGCAGTACCTGTGGCCGGGGCAGGTGCAGTACCTGTGGCCGGGGCAGGTGCAGCACATTCGGTCGGGGCAGGTGCAGTACCTGTGGCCGGGGCAGGTGCAGTACCTGTGGCCGGGGCAGGTGCAGTACCTGTGGTCGGGGCAGGTGCAGCACATTCGGCTGGGGCAGGTGCAGTACCTGTGGCTGGGGCAGGTGCAGCACATTCGGCTGGGGCAGGTGCAGTACCTGTGGCCGGGGCAGGTGCAGTACCTGTGGCCGGGGCAGGTGCAGTACCAGTGGCTGAGGCAGGTGCAGTACCTGTGGCCGGGGCAGGTGCAGTACCTGTGGCTGGGGCAGGTGCAGCACATTCGGGTCGCCCTGCTCTCGCTAGCGCTCGTGCTCACGTAGGCTACTCCCCCGGTCACTTTATCTACGCGATCTGTCTGCTTTCGACTCCAGTTATATTTATATTTTGGTTTATTTATTATTATTGACTCACGTTGCTTTTCTCTGGTTCAATGCTTGGGCAGCAACGGTCTGGTCTGGGATAATTTTAGGGAGAGGGGGTGGGGGGTGAAGATTGGTTTCATTTTCAGTTAATACAGTATGGTGTGTGTAGGACAGTTAATAATGTGTGCGTCTTTGCTGTTATTATTATTATTTTTTGCAACTAAAGGAAAGATGATGGGGAAATTGAGTGTGATTTAATCGGGCAGAGAGAAGGACGCCCGTGCAGGGCCCATCCTGCTGGTCCCACGGCCAGCACTACGCTGTCAGGGCCTGATTTGTCCGAGGGGAATCGGGGATCAGATAAGGTTGTGAGCGAAGAAGAGAGAGAGAGAGACAGCGAGAGGGAGGGAAAGGGGGGGAGAGTGAGAGAGGGAGGGAGAGAAAGAGAGAGTGAGGGAGAGAGAGAGAGGGAGGAAGAGACAGTGAGAGAGTGAGGGAGAGAGAGGGAGGGAGGGGGGAGACAGTGAAAGAGAGAGGGGGAGAGAGAGAGGGAGGAAGAGGGGAGGGAGAGGGGGAGACAGTGAGAGGGAGAGGGAGAGGGAGAGAGAGAGGGAGGAAGAGGGGAGGGAGAGGGGGAGAGAGTGAGAGAGAGAGAGAGAGAGAGGGGAGAGAGAGAGGGAGAGGGGGAGAAAGTGAGAGAGAGAGAGAGAGAGAAAGAGGGGGGAGAGAGAGAGGGAGAGGGGGAGAAAGTGAGAGAGAGAGAGAGAGAGAGGGGGGAGAGAGAGAGGGAGAGGGGGAGAGAGTGAGAGAGAGAGAGAGTGAGAGAGAGAGGGGGGGAGAGAGAGAGAGTGAGAGAGTGAGAGAGAGAGAGCACACGCACTAATATTATACCACAGTACCGTTGTGACTTGCCCTTCAGCCGAACTCTGGCTTAGTTAGTGCCCCACGCTGAGGCGCGGACAGCCTTGCTTGCTCCAAAACTACCCCCCCCCCCCCCCCCCCCGCCCCCCCAACCAGGAACAAGCTGTAAACATGGAGCCCCTCCCCCCCTCTCTCTCTCTCTCTCTCTCTCTATCTCTCATATCTACTGTACTTCTCTCTATGCATCTGCACTGGTGTGTGATCACATTTCTGCATACTTAAAGGATTAACATGGTGGTTGAATGTGACACTTCCCAGTTGTCTTTAGGCAACAACAAAACAAATGTGCATAATTGTTTTATTATTCAGTCATTTCAATGTACTTTAAAACGCATTTTCTAAGCCTAAATTTCCCACTATAAAAGTTCACCCAAACCGTCTGGGCGTGGTAATGAGAACTGTCAGTTAGCTATGATTGACAGACCGTGCCCCGTTACCATAGATACCCCCATGATACGCGCTCTTTTTGGGAGACTGAATTTTCACAAGCTAGCTAGCTTAGTAGTATATCAAGTATCGATAGCTAAGGACGTTGACTTATATCCAATTATAATTTTTGCTATCTAGCTAGCCGAGTTAAGATAAAAGCACAACTATAATGTCCTCATAAAAGCAAACTAGCTAGCTAACGTTATCGATAACATTGCCTTAGGAAAGCAAACTACCTAGCTAGCTAAATGAATATAACCAGAAATAATCTAATAATCCTTAAAAGGTACTCTAATTTAAGTGAACCTAACATTAGTCAAATATTTCCATTGTCTTGCCTGTAAGCCAGCGGCGCAAACTATGGGTCTCGAGTTATCCATGGGTTTACGGGGCGTGGTTACTATGTTCGCAACGCACCAAGTTGACAACTTTCTCAACCCGTTGAAAATAGGACGATAAATTTAAAACGCATATTGCTCCAAAAATACAGAATGGACATATTTAATACTTTACTCATTGTGTTTCTTCAATGCCTCTTGTGCAAATAGCACATAAAACCGAGAAAGTGTGAAAATCACCATGGTACTCCTTTAATGCCGACAGGTGTGTGTGTGTGTGTGTGTGTGTGTGTGTGCGCTTGTATGCGTACAATCAATATACTCTTCTCAGAAAATGGTTCAAAACATTTCAGCAGTACTGTATAAATAAAATGGATGATCACTGTTATAGTCAATAACCCGGTTGGTGGAGATTTTGGCCTGAGTCTCGAGGTGGGACAGTGTTTTTGAGTAGTCCCTGTGCCAGGGTGCATGCTGTACGGGACATCACACCCCCCCGGAGATATTCAGCGCGGTTGGCATGGTAACAGCACTCCCTGGCACGCTCCATGGCGGAGCGGATTGGGGGTGGGGGCGGGGGGAGTTTGGCTTCCCCCTGTCCTGCTCGGGACGGTCAGCCCGGGACGACACTCCAGTGCTGGCAGAGGCGTTTTTGGCAGCTGGACTGGGGAACGGTGCCCAGAGGGAACACAGTGTCCCGCCCAGGAGCTAGGGCCACCGTTCAGGAACTTTATTTTGGCAACCCTGTGCAAAGTCCTTCTCCTCCTCTATTAACAGACTGGGGGGGGGGGGGGGGGGGGGTCATACGTTCAGAATGAGAGGAGCGGGGAACTTTGAGCTCCAGAGTTCCCAAAACAGGACAAATGCACACTTACACCCCTTTCCCGCTGCGGAGCTGGAACCAGGCTGGCTCATTATAGCCCTTTCCCACTGTAGAGCTGGAACCAGGCTGGCTCATTATAGCCCTTTCCCACTGTAGAGCTGAACCAGGCTGGCTCATTATAGCCCTTTCCCACTGTAGAGCTGGAACCAGGCTGTCATTAAGTTGTTACAGCTGGTCATGACAGGTATGATATCATGGTTATGTTATCAATGTATAGCCTTCAAGACACGTGTGGCACAGGAAAAAAGGGAGGAGAAATTATTTAACCATGAACCGTGAGGTCGAACGGGGTGTCAGTCACATGACCCCCACACACCGTCGCTGAGCAGTTTTCCAGTGTTGGAACACAAACAATTCCCCAGAGAGCTCCGCAGTTCATCGCCCAGCGAGCGCTGCGCGGGGCGAGCGCTGGATAGCGGCTGATCTGTCCGTAATGCACCGAGCGAGCCGCCGCTCCACAAAGGCATCCTGGGAAACGCTTTATTGGTTGACCCCGAGAGCAGAGGTCCAATGGGAGAGGTGTTTGCTACGCCGCGGCCCGAGGGCTTCACAACACATCATTACCGAGACATTTTAATTGACTTGAAAGTGTGGCGACGGAAAGCGGAACGAGACCAAATTGTCCGAAGGGCTGTAGGGGTTTTTCCCGCCCTTTCTGCCGTCGCCCCCCGGGTGCGAAGCGTAGCCAGCGGCTGCGTGTGAATCCATCTCTTTACCGTTTCTCACTCGCCCGTCTCCACCACGGGCCCCTCCCCTGGGTTTCAGAGCAGAACTGGGCCATCGTACGCCGGACTGGATCCATGCAGCCGATTGGCCGACAGCCGTGTGAGGGCTGTAGTGACACAGGGTGACCCATATATGGCTCTGCTAGATCTGGCCCTGAGTGCTTGTTTAACCGCCTGATGGGGTCAGGGTTCACACGCAGTGAAATTCTGGAAGAGTTTTTTGAGAGAGAGGTTTGAGAGAGTGACCGACTCTTTGTAAAAAAAAAAAAAAAAAAAAGCACAATGCAAATAAAACTGAACCTAAACTGAACTGAACTAGTTAGTCCTGCTGGAAACACGTGATGAAATTCAGTTACTATATGGTTAATATGCAAATGAGCATGGCATGCCTGAACAGCAGTCAGACTACATTGCTGGCAGTAGGAAGCAGCAAACAGTTTGAAACTATTTGAAACATCCCATCACTGCTCACCATCACTGTTCAACATCACTGCTCACCATCACTGCTCACCATCACTACTCACCATCACTGCTCACCATCACTGCTAACATCACTGCTCACCATCACTACTCACCATCACTGCTCACCATCACTGCTCACCATCACTGCTCACATCTCTGCTAACATCACTGCTCACCATCACTGCTAACATCACTGCTCACATCACTGCTCACCATCACTGCTCACCATCACTGCTAACATCACTGCTCACATCACTGCTAACATCACTGCTCACATCACTGCTCACATCACTACTCACCATCACTGCTCACCATCACTGCTAACATCACTGCTCACCATCACTGCTAACATCACTGCTCACATCACTGCTCACCATCACTGCTAACATCACTGCTCACCCTCACTGCTCACATCTGTGCTAATATCACTGCTAACATCACTGCTCACCATTAGTACTCACCATCACTGCTCACCAGATGGACCACTCAGATGCATCTTGCGCGATTAACCGAGAGCGTACTATCAAAAAATAAATCATCAAAAAAACTGCTTCCAAGAAAAACCCATCCCTTTGCTGTTTGGTACCGTATAGAGCTCACAGGGGAGGGAGAGCGGGTGGGACAAACTTTCAGCTGAGGAGGGGCTGGGCCCTTTGGTCTGGAGAGGGGTACTTTAAATCTGCCGACACTGAACCTTCCTCCTGAAGCAAACCCAGGAGCTGAAATCAGCTCAATCAAACTGCAGGGAGGGGGTACACTGGGATCCCAAGGCTGCCAATCACACAGACGGCTTCCTGTCAAGTTTAAACGGACGCTGTGCCCCTCTCCGTATCCCCTCTCCCTTCTGACGAACACAGACGGGTTTTCAGAATCCCCGCAGCCGGCCCGGCCCGGCTCGGCTTGGCTCGGCTCTCTCCGGTGATTTCCACCGCTCTTTAACCGTCCCTCAGCCCCTCCCACCAAAGTTCCCCCGCGGTGAACTGCCAATCAAACCTGTTACCTTTTAATCCACCCCTAATACGGGCCACTATGGACTCAGATTACTACAGCCAGGAGGGGGTGGGGGTGGGGGGGTGAGGGGGGGGGGGGAGGGTGAGAGGAGCGAAAGGAAAGAGGGAGTAGAGGAAAGAGAGGAGGGGAGTACAGAAAGGGGGCGAAGGAGACAGGAGAGAGGGGAGGGAGAGAGGGTAGAGAGAGTAGAGAAAAGGACAGAAGGTAAAAAAGGAGAGAGAGGGAGGAGGGAGAGAGAAGAGCAGAGGAGGTAGAGAAAGCCTGTGGTTAAGGAGCTATCCGTGCAAACAAGTGGTTGCCAGTTCAGGTCCCTATTGGATCGCTGTGCCCCTGAGCAAAACACTTAACCTCAATAATTTCAATAAATATCCATGTTATATAAATAGATGCAATTTAAAATGCTGCTCTGTCAGATTTTCCTACTGGATAAGAGGTGTGCCAAAACCTGTAATATGTATTTGACTTACCTTCGAGGCTGAGAGCTGACAGGTAACTAGTTATGAACTAAGTATTCAAAATCACCCTTCAATAACAATTCCTGTTAATAATAGACCATGGAAACATTTTTACTTGCTTTCAAAACTGCAAAACCGAAATAAAAAAACAAAACAAATAAAATTGTCAAACTGCCAAAAAATATTGAGTGTCACCTATGAGACAAAAATAACATTTCAAAACATGCAGGATCAGCGTGTTGAAATAACTTGTGTATCTGGGGGAAAAAAAGAAAAAAATATACAAGCAAACACATTCTGTAATTTGTATTAACGCACGCCAAATGTTTTTCGCAAACAAGTCAATTCCAGTTTGCTCATTTAATTGAATTTGAAGAATGCAGCTGCCAGTTCACAAAGCTGTCCTGTTAGGTAAAGAGCTGTTTTTTTTTCTCTCTGTTGGGTGGGATGGGGGGGGGGGGGGGGCTGGTGCGCATGGAACAAAGAACAGAGAACTCTATTTTAAGTGGCGCAATTCTAAAAAAAGACAACCAAGGGTGTGCATTGGCCGTCTCATGCAATGTGCATAAAACTGACTGGTTTATGCCCCCCCCCCCCCCGCCCCCCCCCCCCAACACTCCTCCACACTGCCCCCCATAACAGCATTCCCCACAGCCCACAAAAAGTCCAAGATATCTCCCTGAACAACCCCCCCCCCCCCAATCCCCCAAATAAACAAAAAAAAAACCACACTTTTCCTTCAAAACCAGACCGTGAAGCTATGAAAAGGGTTTTGTTATAAACTGTCAATTCAAGAAAATAAACAATAAAAGAAGTCAAATCACCGGCCTTTGAGCGAAAGCTGCAGAAGCTGCAGTTACAGCTCGTAACGTCACGGTAACCTCCTTCCGCCAGCTTAGCTACTGTCTCCGACCGCAAGGTCGATGACACGCTTTATCGCGCTCTGATGTCACGGCTGCCATTTTGTGAGTTCGGCGGTCCAGAGCTGTGGGTTGTTTTAGTGCCCCCCTGACTCGTACACAAACACACCGCCCACAAACCTGATCAAGCACACCGGGTCCTCACGAAACACGGCCCTCTCAAAAAAATAATAATTTTTAAAAAAAGCAATCAGTGGACAACAAAGGAGGTCTGATTTCTGACGCAAATTTCTCCTTTTCAGAAAGGAAATGGCAGCCAATCAGCCAAGCCTCCGTCAGCCTGGTCCTTCTTTTTCAGGTGAAAGAAATAAGAAGGTACGTTTTTCATTTGTCAAGCTCATAACGTTGACAAGCCAATGTGATGTAAAATATCATGTATTAAAATTAATGGACCCCCAAGAGATCCAATCATTGCAAATTCAACCTTTCTACTCACACGCCAGCTCGACCACTCCGCTCTGCTGCAGCGGGGCGACCTGCACTCTCTGCCATCCGGGTGAACGTTTCTCACTCGTCCCAACCACTGAGCTTCTCCACCCTAGCTTCCCAGTGGGGGAACAAACTCCCTGTTCCTCTACAAACCACTCAGTCATTGCCCATCTTCCACCGTGGTCTGAAGATGCCTCTCTTCAGACTGTACCTGGACTAACTATCACCACTCTGCAGGGCACTCCCAATCTAGGATCACTCTTATCATTTGTGTCCTTCTAATTAGTTCCAGTTGCACTTCCATGTTACACTTGTACCTCCACCCAGCAATTATATTGCACCTGTATCGCTATCTTGATGTGGTAGCTCGTTGTCATGCCTCCTATTTTGACACACCATAACTTTCTGACCTTCTGTGCTTACTGTGTGAATTGGACTTAATGTTCTCATGGCTATGAATAACTGTTATGTAATAAGTATTGTACCTTATCAGACCTGTGTTTTGCAGTTGTTCCAATGACCTTTGGTGTGCATTTATTGTACGTCGCTTTGGATAAAAGCGTCTGCCAAATAAATGTAATGCAATGTAATGTAAAGTGAAACAGTGCCCATGCCACTGCCCCCTGAACTTTCTGACCTTTGACCTGTTGTTCAGTTTACCTCCAGTTTAGTCCAGACAAGTCCAGTTTATGCGAACCTCTTATTTGGAAGTGAAAAGGAATGTGAAAGTTGAAATTTATTTGCCAAAATAAAAAGTAAAAATAATTCCTGTAAGACCTACTGTATGAATCCATTCTGCATGCACAACAAAGTATTGTTTACAGTGGTGTGTGGCTCACCTTTATGAGCTAATGTGGTAAATCCATATCATACAGCAGTTGCAATGGCTGGTGATTAATCGGGCTATGCTGAGCACTTTGATGGCCGCCCATGTCTGTTTAAACACAGACGAAGAGTTAAATTACATCTGAGTACACGCAGAATGTGGGCTACACCAAGTCTGTGACAGGCATTTGGTTTTGTCACGAACCTGCCTTGGGACAACACCCAGATCAAACAGGGTCTGTGCCGGTGTGTGTGTGCGTGTGTGTGTGTGTGTGTGTGTGTGTGTGTGTATGTGTGTGTGTGTGTGGGTGTCTGTGTGTGTTTTCACTCTTATGATAATGATGATGATGAAGATGATGACGATGATTTTGATGATGCTGATTGTAATGGTGATGATGATGACAATACTGATTTTGATGATGATGATGATGATGATGGTTATTATTATTATTATTATTATTATTATTATTATTATTACTGAGAGGCTTTAATGCTAGGGCTTCCCCAGAGAGAGCGGTGTGGCCTGCTGAGAGAGAGTCTGGTGCATTGCAGGTACATTATCACCCACCGAGCTCCGTGCCATTTCAGCCTGCATCCAGTTTCACACGTCCTGATTTTATTTTCCACACAATTTACAACAAATTACAATAACTGATGGGGTGGCCAGAGCAAAAAGGGATAAAAAGAAACAACAACAAAAAGAAAAAAGAAACATAAAAACTGCCATGACATAAATTCCGCAAAATTTCACTCTGGGAAATTAGATCTCAGCATGCAGCGTACCAGGTCTTCAGAGCGGTGCGACTGGTCACCTGCGCAGCCTCACAAAAACAAAATAATAATTTTTAAAAAAGTAGAATATGGCGAAAATGGGATTGTAGAGAAATCCTCTGGACTTATTACACAGCGGGGGAGCAGGTGAGCTGGGCGCGGCCGTCTTCATCACCTGTACTTAACAAGGCCGGGCAGCTCGGGGCGTTCTCATTTTCTCTGACGACCCGACGTACTTAAGGGGGGCTAATTAAAATCACCACAGGGGCAGGCGGCGGGGGGGGGGGGGGGCACGACACCGCGTTTTCGCCCTTTCCACACGCCCGCCCGCCCGCCCCACGGACACGGAGCGCGGAACGAGCTTCAGCACGTTACTCACGGGAACAGAGCATAACACAATCCACCGAAATAAAATATATCGTCCAGATCAAAGAAGGCACTTTGGCAGCACTTCACAAATATGTGGGGAACCACGTAAATTATCGCCACATTCAGACATACAAATACATTACTTTGAGACGTACGCTGCTACGAAATACAATTACTGTATTTTCTAAAACGCCTGCCTGTTTACAGTATACTGCTGTATGTTCCAGTTGTGTAAATTACTCTAGCAACAATATAACATTTAAAGTCCAAATTTCACATTTCACATTAACGGTTTTTCGATGCTGGACTCATGAAGGGGATGATTTTTTAAAAAGTTCTTATTCTGCAAGGGCAGAAATAAACAGAAGTTGAGATTTTACTGAGTCCGGTCCTCTTCGAATTGACCCTTTTTAACATATTATCCAATGAGGTAGCATAAGGGGCCTCTTACACATCAGAAACCAGTGCAGTCTGTGAGTCATAGCAGTCTAGCCAGGTAACAATAGCTATAGAAATCCCACAAAGGTTCAGAGTAATGGTGAACATAACATTATCAAAACTAAAGACTTGTGATTATCTTTAATGTAAAATAAAGAAAAATAGCATATGATGTTATGTCCTATTATGTTGTCCAGTGAGATTTGGGTTTAAAAGGCAGTGCTGTAAGCAGATTTCAAAACATAAAAAATGGGTGGAGCTCTGATGAGCTGTCAATCATTACCTTGTTTGAAACAAGCGTACAGCTAGCAAACACTAGCTAACACACAACTAGCTAGCACACAGCTAGCAAGCATACAGCTAGCGAACACAGCTAGCAAGCACATAGCAGACTGCTAGCAGCCCACAGTTGGCTCAAGCAGTCCGTCCACCCGTGTTTAGCGAACACTGCTGTCAGTCACTAGCGGACGGTTGAGCTGAGGCCCTCAAGATGAGGATCAGATGTGAAGAGAAGCCAAATCGTTGGCGAGTATTTGGTCCTGCGGCTATAATCTGGCACACAAGCAGCCATAGCCGTCGGCAGTCTGATAACTTTTTTGCGCTCGCTCCATGTTGCACTGGCCAATCGCAAACCCCCCGCCCCCCACACACTGCCACCGTTCCCATGGGAACCAATCTGTGCGAGAGGCGCTACCCGCTCACTCGCATGCCTGAGTTACCTGGGGGAGGGGTGGGGGGGGTTTGGGGGGCGTGTCCGTGCGACCTCACCCTGAGCGTTGCCTGCTTTCCAAGTTTCCACGGAAATAGGATCCGAAAATCGTGCCACGCTGAACTGGGCTCACAATCCGCTGGTGGGGGCGGTGGGGGGTGGGGGGGGGGTCACAGCGGGACACATAACAAGCAGGGCCGGCACACCTTGGGGTCAGGTGACAGCCTCACCTGCATGTTATTTAAAAAAAAAAAAACGTATTTATTTACTTATTTATTTATTTTAAGCGTATAATGGAATAAAAACAAGGAGGCAATTCAGTTCTAAGGATGAGGCGCCCACGTTGTGCGTAATTGAAGGTGTGAGAAGGATGTAACTGAATCCTCGTGGACTGCAGGATACACCTGGACACACCTGGACACACCTGGAGCACTCAGACCAGAGTCTACAGCCCTGTCCCAGAGAGAGGGTGACACACCGGCACGATTCAGCATGCGGTGGAGAAGGCAAGGTACCATACTGACAATGACTCACTGAGCAGACCCTGTGACTGCTTGTGTGACTACATGGAGAGGTTACGTAGCTGTTATGAAGTGCTTATGAATGCTTTATGGAGCTCTTATGGAGTGCCGCCCAGAGAAAACGCGGGCTGAATGTGTACTCAGGAAAAGCAGTTGATCACATTTTATCTCCCCCGCCAGTGAGAGTGTTAGCGCGTGCACACACACACACACACACACACACACACACACACACCGCAGTAAAGATGGAGTCCTCCGTGTCCCGGGCACACGGGAGAACGACAGGGACCCCGCCGCAGAGGGCGAAAGCGCGGAGAGGCCGGCGGCGGACTTGGCGGCGGGTTTTCCGAGGCCCTTAATTCAGAGTGTGTGTGAGTAAATAAGACGGGCGCTTTTATGAGGGTGAGAGGGTTTATTTCCCTGTTAACTGGACGAGGGGGCCTGGGGTGCGCTTACACCAGCCAGGCGGCTGCTTTTAACACCCCCATTCTGCTCATTTTCACAGGTCACCAGTTACGAGCTGGAGCCAGGGCCCGAGGAGCAGCGAGAGAGAATACACACACACTATATACACTATACACACTATACACACTATACACACTATACACTATACACACACACACACTATACACTATACACACACACACACTATACACACTATACACACCATACACACTATACACACTACACACACTATACACACTATACACACTATACACACTATACACTATACACACACACACACTATACACTATACACACACACACACTATACACACTATACACACCATACACACTATACACACACACACACACACACACACACTATACACACTATACACTATACACACTATACACACTATACACACTATACACTATACACACTATACACACTATACACACTATACACACTATACACACTATACACTATACACACTATACACACTATACACACACTATACACACTACACACACACACACTATACACACTATACACACTATACACACACACACACACTATACACACACCATACACACACTACACACACTATACACACACACACACACTATACACACACCATACACACACTATACACACTACACACACTACACACACACACTATACACACTATATACACACACACTATACACACTATACACACACACACTCACACACACTATACACACACACACTATACACACTATACACACACACACACTATACACACTATACACACACACACTATACACACTATACACACACACACACACACTATATACACTATACACACACACTGTACACACACTATACACACACAGACACACACACTATATACACACACACTATACACACTATACACACACACACGGTATATACACACACACTATACACACACACGCTATACACACACTATACACACTATACACACTACACACACACACTGTACACACTGTAGAGACGCTACACACACACACTATATACACACTCACTGTACACACACTATACACACGCTGTACCCAGTATATACACACACACTGTAGAGGCACTATACACACTATACACACACTCACACACACACACACACAGCATTCCATCAGAGCCATCCATAATAAATAACTGCACCCATTCCTCTAATTTTAGAGTAGGGTTTACAACTAGGAAGTCACCTCTGACTGAGAGAGAGAGGGGATGGGGAGGGGAGGGATAGAGAGAGCAGCGAGAGAGGGGGGAGGGATAGAGAGAGTGGAGAGAGAGAGAAAAGTATGTGTGTGTGTACTGTATATTTTTTTCAAACACACATATCTATTACTAACGGGAGGTAGTAGTCTGGCAGTGTGTGGTACTCCACACAGTTTTAAACGCATCAGAACGCATTTTTCCCCCCTCTTGGTGATCAAAGGGCAGGAGAGTGCGCATGCAGGCCGTGCTCTACCCCCAGGCTCTACAGCTGATAGCTCCACACAGAGAGAGCGAGAGCGGCCATCTTACAGAAAAAGGCATCAGCCTTAATCGCTCTACGTTTCTTTCATGCCCACGGGGGCAAGGAGGATTCTGGGTCTTTTTCACGTTCCTGTTGCATCTCTGACATGGTCAACATGGTCATCCTATATTATCTGATAGCAGAGCGACCTACACAGCATACATTTCACATACAGCCCAGTTACACAGCCCGATATTCACTGAGGCAATTCAGTCGAGGTGCCATTGCTTTGCCCCCACCTGGGAGTGAAACCTGCATCCCCCGAGGCACAACCCTAGTTTCCTGGCCATAATACCACACCCCCCCCCCCCTCCCCCCCAGTCCTGATAGCTGCTCCTGGAATATTCAGGCAGTGGAATGTACTGTATTCAGTCATGTGACCTCAGGACTGTTCCTGTTCTCTATTGGCTCTGTGGAGGGGAAAGCCGATAGTAATTTGGGCTTATTTCCAAATGCTCAGACAGGTCCGTTTGTCGCATGACAGGTGCAACATAAAAGGTCTGTGTGTGCCCCCCCCTCTGCCCCCCCAGCTCAACATTAACATGCATTAGTCACGTTTGCGGAGACACTGGCAAGCACAACCCCAAGCCCTCCCCCCCCCAACCCCCACGCCCACCCTCCACTCAAAAAACCCCACTCCGAACTCTGAAATGAGAATGTATTTCGTGCTACTTTTTAAATGCCACGCCTCACCCCCGCAGACTTCTAATTAGAGACATTAGGAGGCTTGTCAGATCGTCCTCCCAGGAGTCTGTGTGCACAGGCTATGTTTGGCTAGCTGGAACACGCTACGTCTGCGTCCTCCCTGTGCTGCCAGCTCTGCGTCGTTAGCTTTGCAAAACCCGCGCTTATCCCCAAAACAGCGGCCAGGATCGATATCTGCCCTGCCCTATCGATATTGATATCTACGGGGAGAAGTGGAGGAGCGTTTTTGGTATGTGCTTGCGCTGGTGTTTCTGTCTTGCAGGGGGTGAGCTTTTAAGTTTTGCAGAGCTTTTGACAATAGCTTTTGCCAACGTGTGTCCTCTAGGGACATTTTTATTCACCTGGACAGCTTTTCCTTATGGAGTTCCTACACAGACATGGGCAGAAATATGTTAAAGAATGACGTCACAATGGTACGGAATTCTAACTGATGATGTGGCTTCCATTTGAGAGCCTTTGTCTGGGACTGACTGTGACATCACAGAGTCAATTTAGCCATGGACAGAAATACACACTGTAACAAACCTAGTTAGAGTGTGTGACATCACACACTCCCCCGCGGTCTCCTGAACTGAACACGGCCGGGCATTCGGAACTGGGAGAGAAAAGAAATAAATAAATATTTGGTGGGTTGGCGTGACAGGCGGGGGTCCCGCCCCTCTCCTCCGCGCGTGCGGTGAGGTCAGGCAGGAGCCGGGCCGATGGAGGGAGCTCGGCCTGTTAGCGCCTGTTAGCCCTCGGCCTGCTAGCGCTCGCCTCGGGGCTGTGTTTCCCCCACGCTGTGAGCTCAGCCCCGCTGCCCCATCCCCCCCCCCCCCCACCCCCCCCACCCACTGCTCCCCTCCTCTACAGCACTGGTCTCTGTGTAATTGCATCACACGCTTTGAATGAGAAACCAAAAGACTGAGACTGGCCCCCTGGAGGGGAAACTCTACCTCTATCTCTCCCTCTCTCTCTCCCTCTCTCGATCTCTCTCTCTCACTCTATCTCTCTCTCTGTTTAAATGGGACAAACTCATTTACTCCTGCCAGTGTTATTTATTACCAGCTAGCTCCTTTCTCCTTTCATTCATAAAACGAGGAGTATGGAGCCTGGTTTAACCACGTGGGTCTGGGGTCTGGAGCCTGGTTTAACCACGTGGGTCTGGGGTCTGGAGCCTGGTTTAACCACGTGGGTCTGGGGTCTGGAGCCTGGTTTAACCACGTGGGTCTGGGGTCTGCCTTATTAAGGCCGAAAGTCAAAAGCTTCAGGCCCCAAACGGGCGCCATGTTGATTCTGCTGCCCAACTAAATAAAATAAAGAACTCCGTTGTGCTCCCATGTTTACTTCATCAGGGCCTCCTTTTCTGAGCCTGTGTCCTTCACGCAAGAGGAAACTGCGCCTGCAACTCGGGTCGAGGTTGCAGGTTTGATTCCCTAGGTGGGGGGCACTGCCACTGTAGTGGAACGAAAGGCGCTTAACCCCGAATAGCTTCGGTGAACGCCCAGCTGCGTGCTGGGATTGCATGTACAGTATGTTTTTGAAAAGAGGACCCGCGTGAGTGCCAGTGAACCTGAATGCCTGGAAATGCAAATATAAAAATAACGAGAGACGAGCGCGTCGCACACAAAGCTACGGCATGTACTGTACACCGGGGGAACATCAGCCTTTGGCTCTGCCCGGGGATTCCTGCTCTGCGGAGCTATAATAAAATGCGCTATTTATAAGGTGCCGGAAGTCCTGAGAGAGCAGGCCCCCTTTGTTCCAGTGTCAGGTTAGCTGCAGGGGGGAAAAAAAAAAAAAAAACAAAACAAAAAAAAAACATGCGCCGCTGAAAACGTTAGCGAACGAGGGATCGCCCTCCTGACTGACGGGTTGATTGGCCTGATTAACGCTGAGGGTCACCCTGACTACAGTCCACAGGAGATAAACGGAGCGCGTTTACAGTGTTTATTTATTTAGGGCCACAGCGTTTATATGCCTTTATGTTACTTTTTCCTTTCCATTTAATGGCCATTTTCTTCAAGCACCATTGTTTTATTTGTTTATTTTTGCCATTGTTTTTTTATTTCTTTTTATTATTTTTTTTTTACTCAGGTTTTATTCCTCTGTACTGTAAACGTTTGCATTCTGTCACTGGTTTTAAATGCAGTTTGGTAATCGTGTTTTCGAGTGAAGCTCTGCTACATACAGAATGAGAGGAAAGACCACTTGTAAGGAGGACAATCACAACCTTTAAAACAACAGGTTAATGATCCTCTCATCTGTGAGTGGAGCAGTGACCTTCGCTGCCTAATCAATAGTACCCACATTAACCCCTGACCCCTGGGGCCCCATAGGGCTGTCAGCACCCCAGCTCCGCTCCCCTTTCACGCATCCGCCAATCACCCTTCACCGTTCGCATCACTTCCTGTTCAGATGCCAAAGCGGAAGAATGACATCATCGGATCCTCTGAGTTTAGTATGCGGTGAACGAAGCCGCTGAGCCGGATAAAGGCTGCTATAAGGCGAGCTCCCTGACCCAGAGGGATTTTAAAAAGGACTCGTGTAGAGGAACAGGGGCTAAGGGGGGGGGGGGGGGGGGGGGGGGGGGGGTGTTGTTTGTGGGGGGTAGGGAGCAGCGATTCCAGCTCCCCACAGATGAAGTGACCCAGTGCGGTGACCCTAAAAATAGCCCCCCACCCCCCCCCCCCCCGATTCGTATTTATGCACACCGATAGAAGCAGAGGTGTCCCACATCAGAAATAGCCCAGACGCCGCTCCTGCCAAGCGCACGGGGAGCCAAGGGGACGGAACGTTGTGTCAAAATGCCTCTCGGTATCAAATCCAGAACACCCTCCCACCTCCCCACCCCCCCCGCCCCCCGAAAAACAGCAGCTGTGCCAGAGCATACCATATAGGGAAATCCCCTCAAGGTAAAAAAAAAAGGAAAAAAGTGTCTTTCACACAGCTGTGAAGGGTGCCAGTTCAGGTCTGGCGGGGGGGGGTGGGGGGGGTGGGGGGGGTTGGCACGGACGGCTGAATGGTTTGACCCGCGGCGATGGGGACAGAGCGCAGCGGCGAGTGGCGACGGGAGCTGTCGGGCCAATCGCACGTCCTCTCCCTCGCGCGGCGGCGCTGATGGGATTGATCCCGTTAAGTGCCTTCCCACAATCCAACGCTGCGAAGCTGGCAGCGCTGCTCGCTCCAGAGCGAAACAGTCGTCTGCCCACGTCTTCATGACAGCGGCGAAGGGCCGTCCTGAGCCTGTGCTTCGGCTGTGGTGCGGTCAGGGAGCTGGGCCTCTGCTTCACTCAGAGGTTGCAGGTTCGTTTCCCAGATGGGGCACTGCTGTTGCACCCTCCAGCAAGATTTTCAACTTGAATTGCTTCAGTAAAACAGCCAGCTAGTATAAATAGATTGGGAGGGGTTAATTATAAGCCTTCTAAGTCTCAGACTCTAGATGAGAGAATCTGCTAAATGTGTGCTTTAAAAGAGAGGTTAGTGCTAGTCACACTTCTTAAACTTCCTTTTTTCCACAGACTGATTATTAAACTTTGACCTAGTAGTTGCATGCACAGGTGAGGAGAGGTTGGGACTGAAAAAGTTTAGCAGTGGCCTACCATCTTATCCTGGCAACTGTTTCCACAGCGAGGAATAAAGCCATTTGATTGGCCGCTGACTGACAGCATATGGCACCTAGGCCAATCGAGTGCTTCTGAAAGCCGCGTTGCGCCAATTGCTAACTCATATCTTACGTTACGTCATTTAAGATTCCCACAAAAGATCTCCTCAAAAACTGCACCGTGAAGGACAGGGGGTTGCAGTTTGTGACCAGTAGAAAGATCCTCTCCTTCCTACCCAAGTAGAGAAGAAGTAAAAAGTAATATCCCGCTTGCTTACTTCCCTGTGAATATTTTTTTTTACACAAAGACAAAGACAAATCACTTCCCCACCAGTTTTAACATTAAAAAACCGCTTCGTCCAATCAGAGCTGAACTCCGGGGACCGTTCGGCAGGGCATTAATGACAGTTGATGGCGCGCGTCCTGATTGGACGGCTACCGATGGGCTGAACTCTGATTGGATGAAGTGGTGAAGACTAGCCAGACTAGCCGTTGATGTGCTTTATCACTCTCAGGCCTGATTAAGACGACTGGAGCCGAGCTGTCATCGCTCCCATCAGTCACAAACGATGGGGGGGGGGCACATCAGTACCCCACAGCAAGAGGCGACAAGTCCGCCATTGTACATTTCCCTAAAAATAAGACCCGCTTTAAACCCGATTCTTAAGTTTCAAAACGAAGAGCCAATATACCGACACCATGCAGTCGGCTCACTGCATGACTCTGGGGTTTTGAAAAACCAAAAGGCTATTTTTTAAAAATCCCCTACATGGATATTACAAATTAATAAAGGTCATTTCTAACTACATTAAGAAGACATCCGTGTTTTTTTTTTTTTTTTTTTTCAAAAATAAATTGAACAAGCTCCTTCAAAATGAGCCTCTCCTTGATGAATATTTTAACTTTCCGGACACTCGAATTTGAGGTTAGCAGTGCTGCCATGCAGTGCATGGCTGTTATAAACAGTCTGCTGCAGTACTAACTCCTCTTACACCGATTTCACATTTTAATTCTTAATTTGGCTGTCATGACATTCTAAATTGGAATTAGTGTTCTGCTCGATTTATCCTACACTGACACGGCAACAGAAGCAAATAAATGAAAAATATCAGAAAAATAGCAGCTAAGGCTGAGGGAAAAGGAGTTTTTCCTCTTTCGAATGTGAGGACTTTTCTTCCGTGAAAAGAAGCAGAGACCTGCTTCCTGCTTCGTGTTCGAACAGCCAGTGACGCGCTGGTTCCTCCTGCATTGGAAGACAGAGAATTCAACCTTCGGTCGCAATCGGAGTTATTTGTGTGAAGAATGATCCATAAATTACAGTGGCAGTTCTTTTGTTGTCGACAGCACTTTGTCAGTTCTGCAGAAAGTCTATTTTAAGCGAGAGTGAGAGGTCACAGCAGCAGAGATGAGGGGAAAGGAAACAGGTACGCCAGGGCACGGTACAGGTATAATGGCTTTTTCCTGCCCAAACACAAGCCGCTTTTCACAGCGGTGCTTTACCGTGCGGGGATTCATTTCAGACCGAAGCCTCTCACCACTGGGTGTGTGAAGTTCCTGTTTGGGCAGGGGAGGGGGTATCAGTAGCTTCCCCAAGAGCAGGACTCACTGGTGGTAAGGCAGGCGGGGGAGGGGGGGGCAGTAATGCGTCAATGGTGTCTCCGTGTGTGTGTGTCTGTCTATGTGTTCATGGCATTTGGTATGTGCACATGTGCTTGGTGTGTGTTTCATGTGTGGTATGTTCTTGGCGTGTGCTCCATACGTGGCGTGTTCTTGGCGTGTGCTCCATGCAGGGCATGTTCTTAGCGTGTGGTATGTGCTTGGCGTGTGCTCCATGTGTGGTATGTTCTTGCCGTGTGGTGTGTTCTTGGTGTGTGGCGTGTCCTTGGCGTGTGCTCCATGTGTGGCGTGTTCTTGGCGTGTGGCGTGTCCTTGGCGTGTGTATCGGTGGCAGCGGTGGCAGGGTTTAATGTGATTCCCAGTGTGGCAGAATGCACCTGCTCAGAGCCAGGTCCTCTCATCGATCTGCCAGCGAGACAGACAGTCATTCATCAGGAGCGTAACGCCCCACCAAACTGTGCTTACCGCTAACCCAGCAGCTACGCGACACAGTAAACTGTGCTTACCGCTAACCCAGCAGCTACGCGACACAGCAAACTGTGCTTACCCCTAACCCAGCAGCTACGCGACACAGTAAACTGTGCTTACCGCTAACCCAGCAGCTACACTACACAGTAAACTGTGCTTACCGCTAACCCAGCAGCTACGCGACACAGCAAACTGTGCTTACCCCTAACCCAGCAGCTACGCGACACAGCAAACTGTGCTTACCCCTAACCCAGCAGCTACGCGACACAGTAAACTGTGCTTACCGCTAACCCAGAAGCTACACGACACAGCAAACTGTGCTTACCGCTAACCCAGCAGCTACGCGACACAGTAAACTGTGCTTACCGCTAACCCAGCAGCTACGCGACACAGCAAACTGTGCTTACCCCTAACCCAGCAGCTACGCGACACAGTAAACTGTGCTTACCGCTAACCCAGCAGCTACGCGACACAGTAAACTGTGCTTACCGCTAACCCAGCAGCTACGCGACACAGTAAACTGTGCTTACCGCTAACCCAGCAGCTACACGACACAGCAAACTGTGCTTACCGCTAACCCAGCAGCTACGCGACTGAGCAAACTGTGCTTACCGCTAACCCAGCAGCTACGCGACACAGTAAACTGTGCTTACCACTAACCCAGCAGCTACGCGACTGAACAAACTGTGCTTACCGCTAACCCAGCAGCTACGCGACACAGCAAACTGTGCTTACCGCTAACCCAGCAGCTACGCGACACAGCAAACTGTGCTTACCGCTAACCCAGCAGCTACGCGACTGAGCAAACTGTGCTTACCGCTAACCCAGCAGCTATACTGCTAACCCAGCTGTGCTTACTGCTGACCCAATGGCTACGCTGTTAACCCAAGTGTGCGTCCTGCTGTCTGCTTCTCTTTATGAGGAATGCATCATCTCCGTGCCCCTCACATGCCTAATGATGTGTGTGTGTGTGTGTGTGTATGCGCGCGCGCGTGTGTGTGTGTGTGTGTGTGTGCATCCACAACATCTGCTTCTCCATGGCCTGTGACTTTCCAAATTTAGCTGTAGAATGAGTCCTTTGTTAATGATGTTCTATTTATTTATTATTTGGTAGACTTTTTTAGGCTCACAGACTCTTGAAGGAGCACACACACACACACACACACATACAGACTTGTGTACGAGCACACACACACACCTGCACGCACACACACACACACACAGACCTGCACACATGCGCCACCCACTCATCAAACCCCTCATTCCCCTGACACCTTCAGAACCCCGGGGAGATGGGCGGGGCCCTAGTGCCCCAGTGTCTGTGCTCCATTACCCTGACCTCCAGAGGTCCCCCCCCCCCCACCCCCCACCCCCCCCTGCTGTCCCACTCCATTAATACGGAAGGTTAATTGAAACGGAATGCTCGGCTAATTTTCAATTTAACGAGGGGGCAAGGCGTAATAATTCACCGGCCCGTTCGGCTCGGCCTGCACCATGGGAGGGGGTCACCTGCGCCCCTCCCATCCCTCCGCGCTCCCAACTTTTCCCTCACCGAAATTACCCCAAAGACAAAATCACAGATACGCTGAGCACCGCAAAGAACAGGTGTGTGTGTGAGTGTGTGTGTGCACTGTAAGGCCCACGGGAACAGGCATAGAGTGGAATCTCCTCTCTGACTGTCGTAAAGCAATTCGCCAGGTGCAGAGTCTGATATTGTCGGGACAGAGTGGCCCGTAAGACCTTGGCATCTGGTTTTGCGACAGTTTTAACAGGTGACACCTCTTTTCTACGGGAAAGCAATTCTAAAATTACCCCAATGTCCTGGAGGTTTCAGATTGCAAGTAATAAAATCACATGATAGAAATGGGGCAAATTGCTCAGGACAGTTGAGGGACAGCCAAAGTGCCCTCACCTGGTGTCACTGGGTAACTTGTCTCCCTACCTTCATAAGGAAAGAAATTTACTCAAGCACACTTTTTGTTAGGAAATAAATCCAGATTTGGGTTGAATACATTGCTACACTACACTATGCAATCTTGATACACTGTGGAAAGACATTGAGAGTTGGCAGTTGGTTCATGTAAGAGGTTGTACAGTTATTTCATGTTTTTCAGAGTTTTCATGACAATCACAAGAACAAATATTCATATTTGGTATGGTTTTTATGGTCTCTGTGCGAGTGATGCTCTGGTTTCGGTTTTAAAACCAGCAAACCTATAGAAAATCTATTTTAATAAATTTGGAAGTAAACTGTATTTTTGGGACACTCCTAGTAAATCCATCTGTCTGATCCTGTCTGAACCAAATTCCAATCTTCCCCTTCCAAGTAAATTTATGGTTTTATGAGCCTTTTGTGGCGACAT